>NW_021145594.1:0-75000 GCF_002837175.3 Physeter macrocephalus
CACATGCCATGGAGCAACTAAGCCCGTGAGCCACAACTACTGAGCCTGCGCTCTAGAGCCCGCGAGCCACAACTACTGAGCCCGCATGCCACAACTACTGAAGCCTACGCGCCTAGAACCCATGCTGCACAATAAAAGAAGCCACCGCAATGAGAAGCCCGTGCACTGCAATGAAGAGTAGCCCCCGATCACCACAACTAGAGAAAGCCCGCGCACAGCAACGAAGACCCAACGCAGCCAAATATAAATAAATTTATATAAAAAGAAATCCCAATGAGATACCACTGCATACCCATCAGGATAGATATTATTTAAAAAAAAAAAAAGGAAAGTAACAAGTGTTGGGGAGCACGTGGAGGAATTGGAATACTTGTGCACTGCTGGTGGGAATACAAAATGGTGAAGCCAGTGCGGAAAAGAGTTTGGCAGCTCCTCAAAAACTTGAGTACAGAAATACCATGTGATCCAGCAAAGCTACTCCTAAGTATATACACCCCAAAGAATTGAATGGCAGGACTCAAACAGATACGTGTACACCAATGTTCATAGCGGCATTATTTACAACAGCCAAAAGGTAGAAACAACTCAAATGCCCATTAATGGGTGAATAAAGAAAATGTAGTATATATATATATATACATATATATATATATATATACATACAATGAAATATTACTCAGTCTTAAAAAGAAAGGAAATTCTGACGCATGTTTCAACATGAATGAACCTTGAAAACATTATGCTAAATGAAATACGCCAGACACAAAAGGACAAATATTGTACAATTCCACTTAAAGGTAGAAACAACTCAAATGCCCATTAATGGGTGAATAAAGAAAATGTAGTATATATATATATACATATATATATATATATACATACAATGAAATATTACTCAGTCTTAAAAAGAAAGGAAATTCTGACGCATGTTTCAACATGAATGAACCTTGAAAACATTATGCTAAATGAAATACGCCAGACACAAAAGGACAAATATTGTACAATTCCACTTACATGAGGTCCCTAGAGGAGTCAAATTCATAGAAACAGAAAGTAGAATGGTGGGTGCCAGGGGCTGGGGGAGTGGGAATGGGGAGTGAGTGTTAAATGGGGACAGAGTTTCAGCTTAGGAAGATGAAAAAATCCTGGAGATGGATGGTGGTGATGGTTGCACAACAATGTGGTTGTATTTAATGATACTGAATTGTACACTCAAGTTATGATGGTAAATTTTATTATGCATATTTTACCACAATTAAAAAAAAACCCTTATGCAATATATACTAAAAAGGCTGAATTCTGGGAATTCCCTGGCAGTCTAGTGGTTAGGAATCTGCGCTTACACTGCCAGGGCCCTGGTTCGTTCCTTGGTCACAGAACTAAGATCCCACAAGCTGCGCAGCGCAGCCAAAAACAAGGTGAATTTTACTTTATGTTAATTTTTTAAAGTAAATTTAAAAAAAAAACAAACAACCACTCAGGGACTTCCCTGGTGGCGCAGTGGTTAAGAAATCCGCCTGCAATGCAGGGGACACGGGTTTGAGCCCTGGTCCGGGAAGATACCACATGCTGTGGAGCAACTAAGCCCATGCGCCACAACTACTGAGCCTGTGCTCTAGAGCCCGTGAGCCACAACTACTGAGGCCTGCGTGCCTAGAGCCTGTGCTCCACAACAAGAGAAGCCACCGCAGTGAGAAGCCCCTGCACTGCAACGAAGAGTAGCCCCCGCTCACCGCAACTAGAGAGAAAGCCTGCAGGCAGCAACGACAACCAAATGCAGCCAAAAGAAAAAAAAGCACACTCAGGAATGAAAATACTCTTAGATCATGAGCTTGGGCCTTTGATGATAATGCCCATTTATTAAGCACCTGCTGTGTACTGGGTGCCAGGTTAAATCCTGTAAGTTTATAGTAATAATAATAAGATACTTACTCAGTATCTGCCGTGTGCCTGGCACTATCAAAGTGCTTTGTACACGTGAACCCAATGAGGTCTCCCACTAACTCTGTGAGTTGGGTTCTGTTAACGCCCTGGGTCAATGAGGAGGCTGAGGTGCAGAGAGACAGCGAGGGGTTGGTGGCCTTGCTGCCTGCGAACCATGTCCTGTCTCCCAAGGCCCAGCCTGGACGTTTTGGCTCTGCTGAGTGCCCCTGTGGAGGGGAGGGGAACAGAGCTCCATACTGAGGACCTCAACCCCGCCTCAGGAACTGAAGCCACAGTTTGTTGGGGGAAGGTGAGACCCAAGTCCAGAGGGCGCCCGACTAGCCTTGCAGGCAGATCCTGCAGCCCCAGGGGACTCAGCTCACGTAAGCAGGAGCCCAGAGGCCGGGATGGGAAGAAGAGGCTCCCTGGGGCCCTGCTGTTTTTGCTTCCAGGAACGAATGTCCCCTGGGCTGTGGAAGGGCAGAGGAGAGAGAATCGGGCCTGTTGAACTGCAGCCTGAGTGTGTGTGTGTGGCGTGGGGTGGGGGGGGGGTGTGGGTCTCAGCTACCCCTCAGAACCAAACCCCAGAGCTGTGGGGACTCACCCCTCCCTGACCTGCCACTGCTCAGGGTGGCCAAAGTCAGGCTGGAGGCTGTTCCAGCAATGTCCCAATGGGACCTGAAGCCACAAACCAGAGTCCAGGGCAGCCGACAGGCCCTGACATCACAGCCACACACCCAGACACTTCATCACAAAGGAAACGACTTGCTCAAGACTCCCCTTTGGACAGGCTGACCACTTGATGGCATTCTCAGTTGAAGCTGCTACCTGCCTCCACCCCTCTGGGGCCCCGAGGCCTGCCCACCTGGGCTCCCAGAGCATCAAATTGGGCCTCTGCAGGACTGTGCAGCCTAGGGGCAGATCCAGGCTTCAGAGAGTTCTGCTGCAGGGGCCGATGGGAAAGAAACAAGCAGGGGAGGGGGGTGGCCAGGAAAGGGGACACATCCCAGTTGGTAAAGATCATAACAATGAAAGTAGCCAACTGCTACTGAACGTCACATGCTAGGCACTCTGCTATGCCTGGATGTGTACTAATGCCCCATTTTCCAGAGAAAGAAACTGAGGCACAAACAGGATGAGTAACTTGGCTAGTGGTAAAGCAAGGATTTGAACCAGGGCAGCCGGGCTACAAGGCTGCCCAGTAAAATCACTGGGTGTCTGTCTCCCCCAGGCAGGCCTGGCATCTATCTCCCTGGGCTCCCTGCCCCACTCCACCTGACTGCCTTGTAGGAGGTGCCAGGCAGGCTTCATGGAAAGGCCTGGCATTTGCTTTGTGAAGGTCACACGGAGGTTGGGGGCAGGCGCTGGTGTGTGTCTGCCAGGAGGGCGCGTGGTGCCAGGTGACACGGCAGTTTGTGGGGCTGGGTGTGCAAGGAGGGTCTGTGTATGTGTGAGTCGGGGTGTGTGTGCACGCTCAGGAGCCCCTGTGTGCATACAGTTGTCTGTGTGGATTTGTACGGGTGTGTGTGAGAGCAGGGTCTGGGTGTTGGTGGTGCCTGTGTGAATCTGTGTATCTATGTCTGTGTCTGTGGTCTGTATGACCTTGGGAGAGGGTACCTGTGTGCTGCACATGGGCCCTGACTCCTCAGTGGGTATGAGGTATGAAAGCTCCTGTGTGTGGCCATGTGCAGGTGGGAATCGGGCCCGGGTGTGTGTTGCAGCGACAGTGTGTTCCTGTGGTCAGCGCAGTGTATGCGAGGCTGTGTAAAACCAGGGTTTCTGTGGTGTTTGTCACCATGGCCATGGGTCACCTGTGGGGTTCTCTTTTTGGCCCCATCAGCCAGAAGACCCATGCCCAGCACAGTACGCACCAGGTGACCTCAATTACCCTGTGTGTGGGTGTGTCTGTGTTTGTGTCCTATGTAGCTGCATATGTGGAGTGCGTGTATCCATGTGGGAGAGCATGTGCATGTCTGGGTGTCTGAAGGGGTTGGTGCAGGGGAGCAGGCACAAGGCTGGAGCACCCTGAGAATTCTGAGAACCTAAAGACCACTTCTCTGCCTCAGCGCTGTCCAGCTGATTCTAAATAACCCCCAGGAGTTCCAGCAGGAACCTCCTCCCCACCCCCACCCCAGCTTGGTTTTCATCCTGGCAGCCCCAGCAAGGAAGAAGGGAGGGTAAGGCTGGAGGCACTGAGCAGAGCAGGGCCGGAGGGACAGGGACGTGGCTTGAGGCCAGTAGCCCGGGAGTAGAGCCCTGGTGATGGCAGGACACCCATATTTGCTGCTACGGTGAATGCCAGAAGCCCAGATTTGGGGCACAAAGAGGGTTAAGGGATCCCATCTTGGGTAAGCAGGAAGGGGGCAGGACCCAGCACCCATTCTGGGGGGCACCACCTGCAGGAAGCCCTCAGCAGCATCCAGTTTAGGGCCAGGGAAGGGGGTGAGGCTCCAGACCAGACAGACCCTGTAAACCACTTTGGAGACTCCCCGCAAGGCAGATTGCTCCCCCACCCTACACACACACACACACACACACACACACACACACACACACACACTCCGGTGGCAAAGGAGGGGACTGGCCGGGGGCCACCCACCTGACAGATCTGCCTGGAGGGTACCAACAGGTGTCCTCGTCGCTGAAGGAGAAGTGGACCAGGGACTCAGGGCCCGCGGGGGGCAGTGCCAGGGCAGGGGGCCGGGGTCGGGCCCGGGGTGCTGCACTGGAGCGCATGAGTGCCAAGCACCGTCGGGGCGCGCATGGGGACGGCTGCACGGTGGTGTGGCGCGCACTGCTCTCCAGGCCCTAGGTGTCTGCGGCCTCCTCCACACCCGCCCTCCCGGTGACCCCCCCCCCAGGGACGGCCCCGGGCGTTCGGGCGTCCCCCCACCCCACCCCCCCGTCCGCAGCGCCCGGGCGGACTCCGCGCCTGCCTCCTCCTGCGGGGGCCCTGCGGAACTGTGCGCATACTTCCCGCCTGCCTCCCTTCCCCCGGGCCTCGGAGTGTGCCCCGGGCTCCGGTTTCCCAGGTTCCGAGCCCTCCCCTGGCCCCGCCTTTTCCACCCCTTGCCTGACGTCGAGCTGGGCCCCCTGGAGGTCTCCGAACGCCGTGCGTCCTGTGGGGGGGAACGACTTGCCCGCGGGCGCAGTGCGGGGTCCGGTGACAAAAACCCGGGGGAGGGATGATGGATGCGGGGGAGGTGGAGTTGGGGGCGTGGGGGCGGCGTAACAGAGACAGGAGACGCAGAGGTGAAGACAGAGACACAGAGAGAAACCGGAGACAGGCACTGATTTCCCCCCCCACACACCCTTCCCGACCCCACGCGGGCCTCCCAGGGGCCTCGACCCCTCCTCCTTATCTCTTCCCGCCCCGATCTCGTCCCCAAATCCGGACGCGGGCCCGCGTACTGTCCCTGCAGTGCCCTCTCTCAGCCTGTGTCTCCGGACTCAGGTTCTAAACAAGCGCACGCGGAGAGTATCGAGAAAGGCAACCAGAGGACCTCTCCGGGCTCCGGAGAAGCCCCCGAAGCCTGCCCGTGCCTACCTCTCGGCCGCCAACCTCCGTTTCCAAGATAAACGGACACTGGAAAGCCAGACCGGATGTGGCCTCCAGGCTCCTCACGCCCAGGCTGCCCGCCCCCGCGGCCCACCCCGGGTCTGGCCGGGAAGGGAACTTCCATTTGCCCTCCTTGCTCGGTGCACGCGGTAATATTCCAGCGCCTCCTGGCAAGGCAACCCCCAGAGGGCAGCGCTGGCCCCATTTCACAGGCCTGTGGACTAAGGATAACACAGCGGAACACAAGTCCCCACATCACCCTGGATGGCAGGTTGGCTTCACTCCCCCAAAACCTGACCGCAGCTTCAGGTCTGCACAGGAAGTGGGAGGAACATAGCGTTTATTGAGCGCCTACTGCATGCCTTATCAGATGTCTCCACGGCAACCCTGGCGAGCAGACTTGATTTTTATCGCTGCCCTGTGACGGAAGAAAAAAAGTGAGGCTGACAGAGCCAGCTACGAACCCCAGACCCTGGCGCGCGCCTGATGGCCAGGAGGGACTCGAACCCACAGCCACCAGCGCGCACTTACCCGGCCCACGCCTGGCGACCGAAATCCTGAAAGCCGCGGAGAAGCCGAAGGCGCCTGCGGAAAGTTGGGGACGGGCTGGCAAAGAAGACAGGCGAGGAAGGTGGCGAACGTGGGCGGCGGGGCGCGCGCGGGCCCGGGGGCTCGGGCAGGAACGCCTCGTCCTCGGTGGCCGCCGCTGCCGCCGCCGGGAAGGCCTCCAGCTGCAGTTCGGGTATGCGGCCCAGGCCGCACGGCCGCGCCATGACTTCGGCGCGGGGAGGGGGGCGCCGCAGGGCGGCCCGGCCTCGGCGGGCGCTGGGGAACAGCGTCGCCCGCCCCGCGCGGCCCACGCAGGCCGGCCGCCCTACCCGCGGGCCCACGGGCCCCACCCCTCCCGGCCGCCTCGGCCCTTCCGGCTACGCGCTGGGGCCGCCCCTGGGGCGGGGCGGGCCAGGGGCCCCCACGCGGCCGCGGCGGGGACACCCCACAGACGCCAGGGGCCCCCCGCAGTCCCTCTGACGTCCTCACAATCGCCGGAAGCATCTCTACAAACACCTGGGATGCCCCCAGATCTCTGGGGTGCTCTCACACACACACAGCCTCCACGATGTTGAGAGGTATTACAGACCTCAGGGGCATCCCCAGAGTCCCTCAGACTGAGATCTCCACAATCCCAAGGAGTGCCCCTACTATCCCTGAGCTGTCCCCACACAACCCAGAGGTACCCCCCAAATCCCTGGGTTCCCCCACAAAACCCAAAGGTGCTCTGAGAGGCTCCCATAGGCACCGGACACTCTCACAGCTCCCCAGATGTCCCCTCATTGTTACTGAAACATGCCCACAAACTCCAGGGGCACCCCAACAATCCCAGGATGCACCCACAAATGCCAGAAGTGCTCTGAGAGTCCACGAGAAACCCCTTCAGATCCCAGGACAACCATTATGTTTCCTCAGATGTCCCCCAAATCCCCTGGGGCAGTCCCACCATCTCTGAGTCACGCAGAGACCCTCCAAACACCCCAAGAATCCCCCACAGCCACAGAGCATTCCCACAGATCTCCGTGAGGGCCCCACCAAATCCTAGGGTCCCTTACAGACCTCAGGAAGGCTTCCACAATCCCTCAGATCCCCTCCCCTAGTAGCTCCACAGCATTACTGAGATGCCCCCAGAAGTGCAGAGAACCCAACATTACCTCAGGGGTGCCTTAGGACTCAGGGGATATTCCCATAACCATGGGGATGCCACCAAAATCCTGGGGTGCCCCCCATAGATCCCAGGGGCACAACTAGATTCCTCCACAGCTCCTAAGACAGGCCTACAACCCTAGGCTACCCCCAGAATCCAAGATGTACTCATAATCCTTGGGGCATCCCCAGAATGCCCCCCCCACAGGCTCTGAGACATGCCTTATAAGTCTTAGACACCCCTAGAAGCCTGGAGTGTGCTCACAACCCCTAGACACTCCTAAGAATCCCCCAGTCCTCCCACTCCTTAGCATCTCTGAGGCACCTCTTAGAATTGGGGGCCCCACAGCTCATGAGGTGGCTCCAAGAACCCAACCTCCCCTCGGCACTGACTTCTGTGGGGTCCAGTGGTGGTGACTCTGCATGCCCAGCCACTGTGACTTTGTGGGGGGCATATTATCCCCTCTCACAGATGGGGAAACTGAGACTCAGAGAGATGAAGATTCTTGAATAAAGTCAGCTAGCTAGTTATAATTCCAGAGCCTATCCCTCCTGTCTACAGCTCTTTGGGGTTAGAGAAGGGGGAGAAACGTTTAAAATAAGAAAATGGGGCAAATCTCTGCTTTAAATCTAAATTGCCTCTGTGAATATCTTTCCCTCTCTACCTGTTGGCTCCCATGTCAAGGGGCCCAAAGTTGGATGACCTAGGCTTGAGTCTGGCCTCCGGCGTTTCTTATTCATTTGACCTTGACCCAGTCACTTCATTTCACGGAGCCTCAGTTTTCCTACCTGTAAAATGGGTAAAATAACACTACATACCTCATGGATGGACACGTAAAAGGCTCAGAAAAGTGTCTGTACATAGTAAGCGCTTACTGAATGTTATTTATGTGTTTTTTTTTAAATTTGCTCCAACCACCAAGCGCGGGGGCAGCTGGTGCTGCTTTGAGGAATTCTGAAGGACTAATTCTCAGGACAAGTGGTCCTAGCAGCTGCTAGGGCCTTACCTGAAAATTCCCCAACCACAGCAGCAAGGCTCCTGGCTGGCTGCACCAAAATTTGTTACCAAGTCCAAGCTCGTACTGCTTGCCACACGACAGGCCAATAAATTGAGTGCCAAGTTGTTGGGGCAAGGAATAGAAACTTTATTTGGAAAGCCAGCAGACCGAGAAGATGGCGGACTCATGCCCCAAAGAACTATCTAGTTACGATTATTATTATTGGACAAAACATTTATGGAGAGCTTATAATGTGCAAGCCATGCACTAGACAGAGGATACAGATGATGATGATGATGATGATGACATAGCAGCTAACCTTCAGAATGCTTCCTGTGCATTTACCGCCTCTAGCTATGATCTCATTTAATTCTCACAAAATACCCATCAAGTGACATTATTGTCCCATTTTACAGATGGGAAAACTGAGTCTTGGAGAGAAACAATCTGCTCAAGGTCACAGAGCCAATGAGTGGCTGAGCCAGGCTCTAGACCAGTGGTTGTCTCCCTTTATTTCACGATCATCCCCACCCCAGTGCCTTTTTAGACGCTCCCTTCCCCACCCACCCCCAAGTTGCCTCCTCATTGAAATGTTAACGCCATAGATATGCTGTATATCTATTTATGCACTGGATGTTTATCTGGGCTTTATACATAAAAGTAAACTTTTTTTCACACCTCCATCCCAAGAACCAAATTTCACCCCGTTGGAGGTGATGTTGCCTTGTTGGGAATGCAGGGCTTCCCAACCTTGGCACCACTGACATTTAGCACCAGATGATCCTTTGTCCTGGGGGGCAGTCCTGTGAGATAGTAGCAGTGGCAGAATCCGTGGCTCCTCCCCACTAGATGCCAGTAGCACCCCCTCAGTCACGATGACTAAAATGTCTCCAGCCATTGCCACATGTTCCCTAGGGGGCAGAATTGCCCCTGGTTGAGAACTGTTGCTCTAAACCCACTAAGACCCATGCCCTGGCCACCAGTACCCTTCAGTCCAGGTACAAACAGAAAGGAAGGGCATTTGTTTTTACCTGCCCTCAGGGTTCCCTGCATTGTTTTGCTGATTCCTCACATCAGACTTTGGGAATAGGATTCATACTAGACCCATTTCAGAGACGGGGAAACTGAGGCCCAGAGAGGGAAGTGACTTGGTCAGGGTCACTCAGCCTGGAAGGAGCACAGCTCGATTATGAGTTGATTATCATTATTATTATTTTTTTTCCACGACACGTGGCTTGCAGGATATTAATTCCCCAACCAGGGATTGAACCCCGGCAGTGAGAGCGCCGAGTCCTAACCACCGGGCCACCAGGGAATTCCCTCGATTACGAGTTGAGTTGTCTGACTTCAGAGACTGGAATTCTGGCCAAAAGGGCCTTCACGGTTCAGTTTCCTTCTGGCCTCCTGAAGTCAGATATAAACTGAGGTCTAAAGCCAGCCCTGACCGTGATCTACAAGGCCCTACATGAGCTGCCCCATCACCTCCCTGCCCCATTTCCTTCCAGCACCCCTTGCTCACTCTGTCCCAGTCACACTTGCCTCCCTGCTTTTCCTCCAACATATGAGACAGGTTCCCACCTCAGAACCTCCGCACCTGCTATTTCCTCTGCTTGTCAACCTCATCCTTCAGGCACCCACATAGCATCTCCTCTCGCTTCATTTAGGTCTCTCCTCAAATGTCACCTCCTCAGAGAGGCATTCCCTGACCTCAAGGTCCCTCTTTTCTTCACATCCCATGCGTCAGCATCTAGAATTATTGAATGCCTTTCCTTATTTCTTCCTCACTCACTAGTCTGAGAACTCCAGGATGGCGGGAACTGGGTCCATTTCAGTCTTCACCACAGCTCGAAGATGCTTAATGCTTTTTGTTTTGTTTCTTATTTTTGGATTTTTTTGGCCGCGCTGCAGGGCATGCAGGATCTTAGTTCCCCGACCAGGGATCGAACCCACGCCCCCTGCAGTGGAAACGCCGAGTCTTAACCACCGGACTGCCAGGGAAGTCCCACTCAATCAATGTTTTTGGAATGAATGGCCCTGTTGCAGATGAGGAAACTGAGGCTCAGACGGGTGAATTCCTTTCCCAAGGTCACACAGCAAGTCAAGGGCAAAGGCTGGATTTGGGCTCTTACTCAGGAGTGAAAACAGGGGGCTCAGATGCCCCCCGAAACTCTGCCCTCACCCTGCCGATCTGCAGTTCTCCCAGGCCCAAAGCCCTAGTTTCCTGCAACTTAGAGGAGCTTGCAGTCCATCTGTTACTGCTGAAAGAGGGGGCACCCTGGCAGCCAGAACCCGGGTTTGTGGTTTGGGGGACGCCCCCTTTCGCTCTGGTGAGGAAGTGCAGTTCTCAAAACAACAGCTCCTCGCTGCCCAGCGCCCCCCCCAATGTCGGCTATTTCAGCCTTACCGCAGCCCGGGAGGTGGGCAGATCTTGTTCAGCCCGGCTTTACTGATCAGGAAACTGAGGCCCAGAGAGGCATGATGCTGGCCCCAGGTCACACAGCGAGTCAGCGGTCAGGGCTACACGCTGAATCTCACCCACTGGTCTGGAGTCGAGGAGACCTGGTTTTTAACCCCCGTTCTGCCCTTCCTTCCTCGCTGTGTGACCTTAGGCAAATCACGTGTGTCTCGGTTTCCCCGGCGGGAATGGAAAGCCCAAGATGCCGGGAGTTAAAACGCAGGTTGGTGTTGGGAGGCCCCGGCACGGGCACTGGCTTGGGCAAGCGCGCGCGGAGGCGAGACTGGAACTCCGCGTCCTCAACTTTTCCGCCAGGTTCCTCTCCAACCGCCAGGCGGCCGTCTCCACCACGCTCGGCTGAAGGTGGAGGATGGACGTAGCGGCCTGGTACCAGCCCCGGGTGGGCGAGGACATCACCCGCAGCCTGCGGTCGGCCGGCCTGGCGCCCGCTGTCCGGAACGCTCAATAAACATGAAGTAATAATACGGGGCGCCGCGGCAGCGACGACGGCGGCGGCGACTTTGCTTGGGGACGAGAGTTCCGGAGGCAGGTCCGGCCTCCGAGCGCACACTCAGCCTGTGCCTTTCTTGTCACCCAGCAGAGGGCGTGCGGAGGGAGGGGCGCGAGGAGAGACCTACTCCCGATACACACGCATGGATGTGGGAGCGCCAGGGGCTGGGGGAGGCGAAGACCCCAGTGGAGACCACGGGTCAGAGAGAGACCCCAGTCCGGCTGTACCCACCTCCTCCTGGGGCCAGGCAGAGCCTCCCTCGGTGGGGAGAGTCTGGGGGTTCGAAAGGGGTCGGTACGTTGGCCTCGCCCCCCAGTTCAGGCAAGTCTCCCCCCCCCACCACCAGAGTCCGTCTCTTCCTCGCGCTCCATCTGCCTTTCGACAGATCGGGGCGGTGCCGTGACTCAGCCCCACAGGGAGCCGGGAGCGCAGGCTCTCACATCCCCAGGTCTGGAGGGGGGTTCAGATGCCATCTCAGATGGGGTGGGCAGTGCCCTCTCTTTGGAGGTTCCTGTGATTCAAGTCTGGAGGGCTCTCTGGATCCCCTTTCTGGTGGTTGCATGAACTCTAACGTGGATAGCACTGGAACCCCCTGTGTGTGCACCCTTTCTGGAGAACTGGGCTGCCAGAATGCTCATTTCTAAGGAGTGAGCTCCCATGAGAGGCCTTTCAGTTTCTCCTTCCTCCTTCTGCCTGGGGGTGGGGGGAGGATGCTGGCACCAGTGCCCTCCCTCCGGCCACAGCCACTGGAGGCTATGCAGGCCCACAGTGAAACAGAAACCTGAGCCCCTGTGGGGATGTGGTTGAGGTTCCTGTTTTTCCTTCCCACCCTACAGGAGCAGGGTCTACGGAGGCCCCACCTCCTCTCCCAAATTCGGGTCCCTGAGTAACTACCAAGCACTCGCTGTGTGAAGTCCTTTACACACATCCCCAATCTCACAGAACTCTCAAAATGACCCCCACAGGGCACTGACAACAGCCTCACTTTACGGATGGGAAAACTGGGGCTCAGAGAGGGCAAGACACTTGTGCCAGGACACACAGGCATCAGATGGGACCTGTGTTGGAATCTCAGCTCTGCCATTTCCTGGTTGTGTGAACTTGGGAAAGAAGGAGAAGGGGGGACTTCACTGGCAGTCCAGTGGTTAAGATTCCGCACTTCCACTGCAGGGAGCACAGTTCAATCCCTGGTTAAGGGGAACTAAGATCCTGCATGCTATGTGGCGCAGCCGAAAAAAAAAAAAAAAAAGGAGAAGGGGCTTTGCCCCTCTGGGCCTCAGTTTACCTCACAGGTCACTAGGGATGAAGATATGTGGAAAAGTCCCCGGCATGGAGCCCAAGAGTGAGCCATTATGAGATGGAGCTCACTAAGATAATGATGATGATTGTCACTCAGCCACTGTCCCCAGAGAGTAGCACCACAGAGACCAGGGTAGGGGGAATCCTTGGGGCCTAAAAAGGGACTAATGCCCAGTTCCTATTGGACCCCGCCCCCCCTTGGGTCTCTCAGGACAGTGACCTGCGCCAGTTTGGTGCACTGCCCCTGGTCTTGGCATTGCCTGCTGATTCCAGCTTTGTTTTCCTTCAGCCCCCCCTCCAGTTCCCTGTGGGAAACAGCAGGCTGTGAGTGCTGGATCCATGACACTTGCTTCCTGGGGGTGGGCAGGGGTGCTGGAGTGCCTCGAATGGAGGTGGGTGGGTGACCTGGAGGCTGTGGTGCCTGCTGGAGATCCCCAGAGAGAGCTAAAATAGTAGGGTCCCAGCCTAGAAGGGCCTCCCTCAGGAACTCCAGGAGAGGCCTGAATCTGACTGTCCCAGTGGTGTTCCAAGTAGAGGGGCACGCATGAGAGTCAGGTGAAGCACTCAGTCAAAGCCATCGGTCACACATGTCACCAGGACACAAAGTCAGACCCCATCGGAACACTAGGTGGTTAGAGGACAGCATGCCAGGGAGTTGGGTGCACGCCCCAAAAGTGAGAGCACCAACTCTCAGACACGGGCACACAAGCAGCCGAGAACATTTCACAGGGTCTCAATCACAGTGTCCAGGAACATACACATCACAGTGCCACCATCACTGCATCCCAGAAACACACGCTGTCACAATCACTGTCCTAGGAGCACACAGAGTCACTGTCACAATCACTGTCCTAGGAGCATGCACAGTCACTCTGTGACAATCACCACATCCTCCAGTCAGGGACACAAGCACAATGTCCTGGGAGCACATACAGCCACGCTGTCACAATCACAGTATTCCAGTAGCACACACAGTCATCCCATCACAATCACAGCACCCCAGGGGCACACTCAGTCACCCAGCAAAATCACTGTGTCCCAGGACCACTCGATGTCACTGTCACAACCTCTGTCCCAGAAGCACACAGTCACTTAGTCACAGTCCTGGGAGCACAGTCGTACAGTCACAATCACCATGTCCCTGAAGCACACAAGTCACACTGGCACAATCACTGTCCTGGGAGCACACAGTCAACATGTCACAAACTATACTATCCTGGACACACACAGTTATGCTGTCACGATCGTAGGACCCCAGAACCCCAGGCAGAGCATGCAGCCAAGGCAGCCACAGCTGGCCATCCCCAACAGCTGGAGCAAACTCAGGTCAATGAGAGGGTACCCAACTCACACTTCATCACTAACACTGTTACCTAGGGAGCCAGGCACTCCCTCACCCTGTACTGGGACTGTGCACCCCCTGAACACTGTTCCCTCCCTCTGGGCAGCTACTGAACCCTAACACTCCTGCCCTGAGCGGGGGCTCTGACATAGCACACAGGCCCTCAACACAGGGCTCCCCCAAGAGGCCCCTTTTAGATTACTGACCCCAGCTGCAGGGCAAGTCCATGAATCCCGCTCCCAATACAGTCCTCCCCACTCTAGAAGGACCCTGGGAGCGCCCCAGCCTGCAGGAAGCATTGTGGTTCTAGCAGGCACCCCCTACAGACTGACCCTTAGGCCATCCCCAAACACAGTGAATCTAGCCCCGTCAAGTGGCACCCAGCCTAGTCACTGTCCTGCACGGTCACTGACGAAGGCTACAGACCCCTAAAGCTGCAACCCTCAACCAAGACCCCGTTAATAGCACACGCAGCATGGCCCCCCCATAAATCGATCGCAGGATCATCTTCAGTAGGAAGTCTCGGGTACAGTGCACTACCGGGGGTCAGGTCCCAGACGCCCCCGCAGTAGAACTCCTCCCCCCAGCCCCGTCAGTCACACTGATCCCACCCGCATCACAGCGCCCCCCCGCGGTCAGAGGGGCGAGTTGCGTCCTCTCTGCGCGCCTATCCTCTCCGCGCGCGTCCGCCGCGGAGTCTTACCGCCTGCCGCTGCCTCCGCCCGCGCTGCCGCTGCCGGTGCCGGTGCCGTGAAAGGACGAGGGCCAGGACATGCGGGACGTGCGCAGGCCGGGCCGGTCGCCGGTGTCCACGGCGTCGGCGCGCTCTATGGGCCGGTGTGGCGGCCGCTCGGGCTCGGCGCGCTCCGCGCTGTCCGAGTAGCCGCGCTGCTGGATACGGATGGGGGTCCGTGGCTGCCGCCACAGGTGCTGGGGGGGCGGCTTCAGGGTGGCCTGGCCATCCCGGGGCCCGGGCAGAGACAGAGATAGGCTCCTCTCTGAGGGGACGGCCGGGGGCTCCATGGCCCCGGCCCCCACCTGCACCCCAGGGGGCCCCGGCCTCTCCAAGCTGCACCCCGTTCAGCTGCGCGCGAGCTGACGCGCCCGGGGCCCCGCAAGTGCCCCTGGCCTCGGTGGGGCCATGGCGCCCCGGGGAGAGACCCGGGGGCGCTACGGGCCGATCGCCCCCGGGCCGGGCGCGGAGGCTTCCTGTCAGCGCCTGGCGCTCTGCTTGATGCGGGGCAGCGCTCTCCGCGCTCGGCGTCCCGCTCGGAGGCAGCCCCGGCTCTCCCGCCCCGTCCCGCCTCTCCCCGCCCCACGCCCGCCGCGGCTGTCAGCGCCGCCCCCCTCCTCCTCCGTCCGGGCCAGTGGGGGGCAGCCACCCGAGGAGGGGGCCCTTCCCGCCCACGCAGAGCCCCGCTCCCGGCTGGGAGGGGGCGCCGGAACTCAGCTCTCTCCAGAGCGCCCTGCCTTAGCCGTGGCGCACACGGCCACGAAGGAGTTAAACGGTTAATCCGATCGTGAAGGAGACACGCGACTGGTTGCCGGTGTGTCAGTCAGTCCGTCCATCATGGTGGGGGCGGAGCCCAGTGCTGGCTTGTCCTCTTCGCTACCCCTGGCCAGGGGGAGCTTGTGGGAAGTGGTCCCGGTAACACGGATGCGGTCCCTGCAGCGGGCGGCGACGGTGCTCGGGGAATCTCCTGTTGGTGGGTCGGAGGACGGTGATGGTGTGTGCCCGGGGCGGGATGTGCGCGCACGTGGCCTCTTCCGAGGGATGTCTGTGTTTTCGGTGTCTGCTCGAAGTGTGTGTGCGCACGTGGTTGGCTGCTGCGGTCTGCCTGTTTACCTGGATTTCGCTGTGCGTGTATCTGCGTGTCTGTGGCTGAAGGAAGTGTGTGCACGTGTGCTGCCTGTTTGGAGGGTGTGTGCCTCTTACAGGGTCTGTTCTGGTGGCCTGGGGTCTGTGCTTGTGTTCCCCCGCGATTGGGTGTGTACTGTGCTGGGTCCGCGCTCGCGGAGCTGTGCACTCGATTCAGCCTCTGTTGTTTGACTGTGGTGTCTGAGGGAGTCCATGTGTGTTGGTGTTTGTGTGTGTGTGTGTGGCCAGCCTGGGGCCACTCTGAGGTGTTACTGGGGTGTGTCCCTTTGGCTCCTGTGTGGCTCCAGGAGGACACCCCGGCTCTGATACCCCGACTGCCCGCCCACCGCTCTGTGTATCGCTGCACCTTCTAAAGCTCTTCTGCAGCAGGTAAACTGAGGCAGGTCCCAGGCAGCCGCGGGACGCATCCCCGTGCCCTTTTCAGGCGAGTAAACAGCCGCGCCTCCTCCCCGCTGCCCCCGCCGGCAGAGCCCCCCTTCCGGCACCTAAATCGGGAGTCGCCGTGACTCACGCTCCCGCCTCCCCCAGCGCCGCACTGAGCGCGAGCGAGCAGAGAGCTAGCGGGATCCGAGCGCCCTCCCTTTCCCCCGCCCCGGCCCGGGCCGAGCCCTGGTGTCTGTGGCTGCGGGGCAAGGGGAGAGCACACACACCAGTGGCCCGCCCCCGGCCGCTGCGCGCTCGGATTAACCAGTTTGGGTGCAAGTACGCGCAACCAGGCCCCGCCCCCGCGCGCCCCCCTCAAGGGCTCCCCCCGGGCAAGCCTTGCCGTCTGCCACCGCCCTCCCTCCGCACTGTTCTTATTGGAAAAAAAAAAAACAACAAAAAAAAAACAAAGCCCGTCTCCAACCGTCACAGCCGCTTTTCTCCCCGCCAGAGGGGGCTCCAGGCGTGGGCGAACGCAGAGCCAGAAACGCCCTCCCAATAGCAGCGGCTGGATGTCCTAGAGGCCAGAACTGTGTCCCCCAACTTCTCTCAGGGACCCTCCCCACAAGTGCATACTCAAAAAGGCTTCTAGGGGATCGGTAAGGGCTGGAAGTCCTCCCCAGATCACTTGAGGGTCTTGGGCTGGACCAAGTTCTTGGCGGGGGGCGGGGGGTTGCTGTTGTCTTGTCAAAGCTCTGGGTGGGGTAACACAGGGTGGGGTTGAGGGTGGGGTCAGGTCACAGCGGGGGCTGCACAAAAAGGAAAGCCCAAGGCAGTGGGGCAGAGCTGGTAGTTGGATCTGCGCCCTAAACCAGGTAGAGGCTAGAGGAATTTTCTTTTTGTTTTTTTTTTTTGGAGGGGGGGTACATTAGACCACTGGAGAGGGGAATGACAGTCACTTCCTCCCCCATTTGGAAATGAACCATTGTACCATGATCCAAGCAGAGACCCTGGAGCCCTCCCATTGAGTAGACAAAGGGGTGGGTGGGGAGATTGAGGCTGCAGAGAACAGTGGCAGCTGACTGGCTTTCAAATTCATCCTTGGGCCAAGATGGGGGTTGAAGTGCCCTTCAAGGACCCCAGATGAGAAAGAGTAAGGAAGTGCAGTGTGAAGCTGAGCTCAGGAGAAAGAAAAATGCCAGTCCAGACCTCCTCCAGGGTCCCACCATCTCCTTTTAAGGCCTTGAAGAAACTGCATCCTCTCAGAAAGGAAAATAGAGGTGCACAGCGGATTGGTGGGAGGCTCACTCCCTAGCCTGGCCCAGCTCTCTGATTATGGGAGCATCGCTGGGGACTGGAGGGTTGAAACCCTTTCCGAAATCCTGCCCCTTGCTGACTCAGGCAGCTGCAAAATGGAAGATGGGGTTCCTAGAGGCTGCAAGAGGTGCCTCTTGCGGGGGCGGGGTTATGTCACAACCTGACCCACCAGGCTCCAGGAGAAGTTTCAGCTGCTTTTGCAAAACACAGGGAGCCAGGAGCCTAGAGCACGGGAAAGGGTTGGTGGCTGGACTTAGCCCAGGTGGCCCTGTTCCTCCACCCCACCTCCCAGCCTGGTCCACCTCCTGCCTACCTGTCAGCTTTGGTGATGGAAATCCGCGGGGGGATCAGCAGTGGCAGCGTGGTGGGCCGTGGTGGCAGAGGGACCCCAGTGTCCAAGGGCTCAGGCTCAGCCCAGCCCAGGCCTGGGCCCGTGGAGAGGCGTCGGCGAGGGCGTCGGAGGGCAGCCCCGAGCATGTTGGCTCGGCCGGGCTCGGGGGTCTCTCGCGGCCTCTGAGGTGTGACAAGGGCGGGATAGGGGTGCAGCCTGGTCAGGCAGCTCTGAGCCCCTCCCTGCAGTAACATCCCTCCCTAACCATCTGAGATAGTGGCCGATGGGGATATAGGCTCCTGTGCCCCTCTCATGTCTTTGCCACTCACTAATCCCTCCCACAGAGGATCCCTTCTCAGCTCTTACATCAGAAGGTTGCCCGTTCTCAGCCATAATTTTTGTGGGACTCCCTTTTTCCCCTCTCTTTTTTTTTTTTTTTTTGTGTGTGTGTGTGTGGGCGCACCACGAGGCATGCCGGATCTTAGTTCCCTGACCAGGGATCGAACCTGTGCCCCCTGCAGTGGAAGCACGGATTCTTAACCACTGGACGGCCAGGGCTCTGGGCCCTCATGCCTGTACTCTGCCCTTCACTGTGAAACCCCTCTAACACATCACCACCCTCCACATCCAGGAAGCCCCCTCTAGGCCTAAACGTCTGTGGCCCCCTCTCCTCATATCTGAGACCCTCAAGGCCTCACCCCCAGCACCCTCCCCTCCACCCTACAATCCTCTCCCTATTTGGAAAGCCCCTTGGAAGACCCTGCCTTCTATCCCTGGGCTGAGGGCCCTTAATTTGGGCAGTAGGAGAATAATGAAGTCAAGGGAGTAAACTGAGGCACAAGGGGACAAGACTCCTTGCTGCCTGGGGGGAAGTGAAGCCAGGCTTAGTGAGCAGTCAGTCTTGGTCTCTAGAGGGCTCCCTACTTCCCCTCGCAGCCCAAGCCCCGCCCCCAGCCAGGGCCCCGCCCCTCTCACCTCGTCACCGGTCCGGGCCACGGACAGGACACTGCGACTCCTCTTCATCCCGCCAGACTAGCGCGCCTTGGGGGCTTCAGGAGCCATGTCGGCCCCGGCCAGCACCTCCTGCAGGACCAGGCCGAAGGCATCCGCCATTAGCTCCCTGGGGCTCCCCCTGCCGGCTGAGCATGGAATCCGCCCCTGCCCCTCGCCAACTGCCTCTCCTGGGGCGTGACGTCAGCAGGTGGCTGACGCCCTGCCTGTCGGTGACGTCGCCCGTCTGTTGCCAGAGCGACAGCTGATGCACGACTGGGCTCTGAACAGCGTCAATGCCTGGATTGGCCACTGGGGGGCCGAGAGCCTCCGGCCCGGGTCGCCCCAACCCCCACCTGTCCTCTTGCGGGGGCTCCTCCAGCCTGGGGATCCCTCAGAGAAGACAGGGAGCTCCCAGAGCCGGCCGCGTGTGGCGCGTGGTCCGAGTCGGGGGCAGGAGGAAGCGTCTTCTCCGAGCTGTTGGGCTTTTATGCCTAAACCCGAAATAGCTCCGATGTGCGGGGGCCGGGCGCAGCGAGACGGCGGCTTGGGCACAGATGGGGGACGCGCAGGCAGAGGCGCGCAGAGACAGACAGGGACGCGTGGAAATAGAAACAGACAGGGACACAGACGCAACTCCCGATTATGAGTGCGCTCTGCTGCCGGCAATCCCTATCTAAAAGCTTGCGGGAGGGGAAGGCTGGCTCGCTGCACCGTCACACCCAGGCGCTGCAAATTATTGCTGTGTGGCCGTAGGTCAGTGACTTAAACTGTCTAAGCCTCAGTTTCACCTCTGTGAAATGGAATGATAATCCTTGCAGGTTCTATACGAGAATGAAATGAGATCAGACCATATTGAATTCTCGAAGAACAGCGTCTGGCACGCAGTAAGTGCTTAATAAATGCTATTACCATCTGAGCCTGTGGGAACCTGTTAGAACCCAAGTCAGATCATGTCCCTCTTCTGCTCAGAGCCCTCCATGGCTTTCACCTCCCTCAGAGGAGACGTCAATGTCCTCAACAAGAGGCTCACACAGTCCTGCTGTCCTCATCTCCTCCCACCCTCCTCCAGGTTCACTCTGCTCCAGCAGAGTGAACAGCCTCTTGGCTGTTTCTGGACACACCAGGCAAACTCTAGCCTCAGGGCTTTTACACTTTCTGTTCCCCCTGCCTGGAACTTTTCCCCCTTAAACATCAGCAGGTCCCTCACATCCTTCAGGTCTTTAATCACATCTCACCTTTTCAGCATTTCTCCTGGTGTTTCTCTCCGCCCCACCCCTGTTTAAAGTTGTTAGCCTCTCAGGATTCTTAAACTTCCTTATCCTGCTCTATTTTTTCACAGCATTTATCACCTCATAACATACTATGTAATTTACTTATTACCTGTATTGTCTGTTTTGTCCCATACTAGAATATCAGCTGCAGGAGGACAAAAATATTTTATCTATTTTATTAATATATCCCCAGTGCCTAGAACTGAATCTGGAACATCATAGGCTCTTAATAATTATTTGTTCAATGTCTAGTTATTGTTTTGAGGACTCAAGAGCATATTAATAATGTTCCTAGAAGGTCTCCTATGGACTAGCTCTTATTTCTTTTTCTTGCATTATAGCTCTAACTAGCACTTCAGTTCAATATGAACTAGTAGAAGTGAATGTAAAAAACGTCCTCTTACCCACATAGTGCTTAGCACCAGGCAAGTCTATGACAGACAGTTGTTGAACAAACGGATGAATGTATAAAGATAGCTTAAAGGTCACCTCCACTTCTCAGCTGGACTGAGCCAGTCCCTGTTCTGGGCTCCCACTGCTGTTTGTTCTGCCCCTATTAAAGCACTCATCATCTGGGGTTGTAATTATTTGTATTCCCCACTAGAGCTCTGTGAGGGCAAGAAATGGTACCCATTCATCATGGTCCCCCACACATAGCCTCAATGAATGCTGAGTGAATAAATGAAGGAATGAGTTAAACATACAGAGAAAGAGGCACCCTCTCCTCTGTATGCAGACAGACACATATGCTCAGACAGGCAGAGAAAGGGCCATGTAGTAAGGACCATGCTTAGGCTCCAGTATTACACTGACAGACATGCATTCAAATCCTGACTGTGCCACTTATTAGCTGTATATTTGGGGGCAAGTTGCCCAGCCTCTCTGAGCTTCAGTTTCCTTATCTGTAAAATGGGGATAATATTCATACCTATCTGAGGAGGTTGTTGTGAGGATGAAATGAAATAATGCATGTAAGGTTCTGAGCACAGTGCCTGGTTCATAGTAGGTGCTCATGAAACAGTAGCCACTATCTTAATAATACTAACAATTATCACTGTTGTTGACTCAGTGGAGCTATGGACATACATGGGAGACAGCTACACATTCACAGAGACCTCAATTCCTCCCGTCCTCCCCCCTCATCCCGCTGGCCTCCTCGCTGTTCCTCAAACACTTCAAGCATATTTAGACCTCAGGGACTTTGCACTTGCTTTTCCCTCCCCTGGAAAATCAGCCTCAGATATCCTGCGCTCCTCCCACCCCCGATCTCCCTGGCTCTGCTTTCATTTTGTTTGTTTTAGACTTACAACATTCTAACAAGATATATAATTTACCTATTTTATTATTGCCTGTCCATTGATTAGGACATGAGGTCAGGATGTTGGTCTGTTTTGTCCCCTGCTGGATCTCCAGGACCTAGGACAATGCTGGTATACGGTAGGTGCTCAACAAATGTCTCTTGAGTGAATGAATAAATCCACTTGACTCCCGCAGCTCCTTCACCTCCTCTACTCAAAGTCACCTCCTTTTAGAGGCCTTCCCTGGCCTGGATGCCTCCCCCCACCCCATCACCCTCTGTTTCTCACTGATCTTTACTTCTGTTCTCAGCACTCATCACCCCTGAGGTATCATATGTTTATGTTTCTGCTTGCCCCCACCCCTTAGTTCCATGAGGGCAGGGGATTTTTTCTGTCTTGTTCTAGGGCCAACTTCATGGACACGTGACCTGAGCAGTCCCACTGGGCTCCATGCTTAGAAGGTTTAATGCACTGCTGTCGTGGTCTTGAAATTCTTAATAATTTTAAACAGGGGTCTTGCATTTTCATCTGGCCCTGGGCTCTGCAGAATTCTTTAGCCGGTCCTGGCTGTATCCTCAGCGCCCAGAACAGCTCATTGTAGGTGCTCAAGGATTTGTGGAATGAAGGAAGGGAGGAGGCCAGGGGAGAGAGGTGGAGACACACATGCCACCACCATCTGGACACCTGTGCACATTTGCAGAAATCATCTCTGGCAGAAACCTGGGCATGGGACACAGGGCCTCAGAAACTGGCCTGAGTGCCCAGGTGGACGGGAGCCGCTAATCCTGCCTTCCCCTCCCCTGCACAGCAGCCGGTTGGCGAGGGGGGTCCAGATGGCAGAGCAGGCACCAGGCTCAGGCTGAGAAGAGGCCTCTTCCCTCATCCGGCTTGTCAGCGTCCCTGGCCTGGCCTGACAGAGGAGCACTGGCTTCACCCAACCTCCACTGCCTTCAGAAGGACAGGGAGATGGGCAGCCAAAGAGGGATGGAAATGACGATGAATACCCTCGTCCACAGCTTGCCCCAGATCATTCAGGCCTGAGGAGGGACGATGGTTACCCACGCTCCATGACCTGGAGCTGGGAAGGACTCTCAGCCCCCCTCCCCAGGGGGCATGCGTGCGCGTGTGTGTGTGTGTGTGTGTGTGCGCGCACGTGCGCATGCACGTGTATGAACGTGAGACTTTGTACACAGCTGTCCACATGCAACTGGACGGGTAGAACTCTCTGGGAGTCTGAGTGTTGTGTAGTTGAGACTAGACCATACATACCTACAGGAGTGTGTGTATGTGACAGAATGACACCATATCAGTCTATGTGGGCGTGAGGCTGGCTGTGTCTCTGTGTGACTCTGAGTATGTGTGTGTGTGGAGGCGGGGAGGGTACATGCATGTGGGTGCAGTGGGAAGTACACTGGTTAGAAATGTGGATTCTGGGTTCAAATCTCTGCATGGCCACCCAGTAGCTATGGGGCCTCAAGCACACAATTAACGTTCTCAGGCTCCAGCCTGTATGTGGTGTTTGTGTGATTACGTTTGTCTGGATCAAAGTGTGTGTGTGTGTGTGTGTGTGTGTGTTTGAAGGGTAATGCAACTCCTTTGGGAGGTCTTCCTGGATACCCAACCCAAAGTAGACCCCTCCATTTTTCTCTCTTGTCACAGGCTATTTCTATCACTGTCCTAATCACAGTTTGTTGTTATATATTTATTCGTTTGTTTATGTTGTTTCTTCTCTGTTTTCTCTACTAAATATCAGCTCCATGGGCATAGGGGGTTTTCTTCTGTTTGCTGTTGTCATGCAACTTTGTGGGGTATCTGTGTGTGTGTCTGTGTGTGTCTCTGTGTGTGTGTGTGTGTGTGTGTGTGTGTGTTTGAAGGGTAATGCAACTCCTTTGGGAGGTCTTCCTGGATACCCAACCCAAAGTAGACCCCTCCATTTTTCTCTCTTGTCACAGGCTATTTCTATCACTGTCCTAATCACAGTTTGTTGTTATATATTTATTCGTTTGTTTATGTTGTTTCTTCTCTGTTTTCTCTACTAAATATCAGCTCCATGGGCATAGGGGGTTTTCTTCTGTTTGCTGTTGTGTCCTGAGCACCTGGCACATAGTAGGCACTGAGTAAATACTTGTTGAATGGATGAATGCAGGGCTGTGTCTGTGTGGTATGGGGAGAGAGATGGGCACTGGCTGGGTGTCCCGGGTTCCTGGAGGGACCTGTGCTCAAGTCTGGTCTCTACTCTCTTCCATTCCCCGCTGTTCAAAACCATTCCTTCAGCCACCCTCACTTGTGTGGGAATGATGACACCCCGTCAGCTCCCTTATTGCCTTTGACGACATCTTTCCCTTTTCTGGGTCTTAGGGACTCACTCGCCTCATCCGTAAAATAGGAGAAAGGATGGACTGGTTCATGATAAGCCTCCTACCTGATCTAAAGTGTTATGAAAATAGTCTTAATCTAATCCCCTCTTTAACTCATTCAACATTTACTGAGCACCTATTGTGTACCAGCCACTCTTCTAGACCTGGCCCTCCCCTCATGGAGCTGAAAGAGAATGAGGAAGGCAGATACAAACCGTAAATCTCATTTAATCTTGAACATCTTTCCCTGCAGTCACTCTCTATGCCTCATGAAATTTTAGTCTTCACAGTCTGAAATCACCGTGGATATTTCTCTGTTCACACACTGATCTTGCTCCCTCACCAGTGTCCAGGGTCAGCAGAGCAGGGACCCAGCTGGTCTTGTTGGTTGCTGTAGCCTGACAGCCTGGTCACAGTGTCCTGCACACAGTAGGCTCTTGGGAAATATGTGTGAAATGAGCTGTAAAATAAATGATGGCGTAATGGCAGACTCGCCTGAATGATCTCCCCGAATCCTGGGTGTGTCATTACCCACTTTGCAGACGAGGAAACTGAGGCTCAGGAAGGCAAAGCCGTTTGCCCAGTCCCACAGCCGCAGCTAAGCAGTGTGTGGCTATGGGATGCAGCAGAGGAAGCTTGGCAGCCTAGAGGAGCATTCCCAGCCCCCCACCCCCACCCACAGGTACAAGACGCCCAGCAGGGTGCGCTGATGGGGGGAGGGCGGTTGGGAGTCCGAGGGACTGTGCAAAGCAACTCAGGGGTCTCTGTCTCAGTCCCCTGGGCTGGAGATGCTGTGTTGTCAGGAGATCAGTAAATGCTTGGCGCTGATCGGGGAGCTTCCGGCGCCCTGTCCCCAATTCTGGGAGCTGGGGCTCCTGGGACCCTATTTCCCTGGGGCCAGGCAGCTCCGGTCTCCGAAGCCAGGTAGAGACCCCCGCGCCTACCCGGGAATCCGGCATCCGGGGTCCTCCCTACACACCCTCAGTCTGGAGGCCAGCCTGAAGCCCTCAAAGGGCGTACAGGGGGCCCCTGACTTTCTTGGGGGGCGAGGGAAGTCCCCCCCCATCCAGACCCCCTCCCTCCCGGCGCCTGGTCCCCCTCCCCACCGCAGCTTGTGGTCCAAAGCTTACCTTGCAGGGGGGCTGGGCAGGGGATGCCCCGCCCTCTCCGGCCTGAGGGGAGGGAGGGGACGGGGGTGTCCAGACCCTTTGTTTGCTGGTGTGTGTGTGTGTGTGTGTGTGTGTGTGTGTGTGTGTGTGTGTGTGTGAGAGAGAGAGAGAGAGAGAGAGAGAGAGAGAGAGAGGGAGGGGAGGAGAGAGAGAGAGAGAGAGAGAGAGACGGACTGAGAGAGAGAGAGACTGTGAGAGAGAGACTGTGAGAGAGATCCCGCCGAGGTGTGGGTCCTTGCGCGTGCCCGGGACTTGACTGCCGCTGTGATGCTGGACTGCCGGGGCTGGAGGGGGAGGAGGAGGAGAGGGGGACTCCCCCGCCCCCGCCCGCCTACTCGCGGGTTTGAATGGAGCGCGAGGGGGAGGGGCGGCAGCAGGCGGGCACTTTTGTCCGGATGGCCCCTCCCCTTCCGTGGGCAGGGGAATCCCCCACATCCCCACCCTTTTAGAGACCTTTACTCCAGTCGCTCCAGCCCCTCCCTCCAACGCCCGCTCTGGGGGAGTCTGGAAGAGGCTCCCTTCACCAGAGTGGTTGATGCTCCTCCCGTCCACCCCGTCCCCCCAGCTCCCTTTAATCTGAGATAATCCTTGCCCTAGGCTGCAACGAAGCCTTTTATCCCGGTGTCACAGCGTGGATAGGGATGTATAAAAATGTGTGGCTGGGGTCGCCCAAGCTTAGTGTACTGGAGTCCTTAGCGCCCGGGACGAGGAAGGGGGCAGGAGCTGCGAGCAGTCCTAGAGTACATCAACGGGTCAAGACCCCCCGCCGTGCTCACTGCCAAGATCACCCCCACCCCCACCCCCACCCGGCGCGAGGCCAAGAGCAGGGGCCGCTAGTTAGACACTAGCGACACCCAGCGGCTGCACGGGGCGACGCAGTGGACAGGCTCCCGAGGCCTGTTAGTGTGGTCCGGGTGATTCCACAGGGGGCGTGTATGCGCGAATCCCCGCTAAAGAGGCAGAACATGCGGACGCGAGGGTTAGGCTGTGGTCCGAGCTGGGGAAACACCAGCCCTTAAGGCAGGGCTACATCGCCCCCACCTCCAACTCCTCAAGGGCAGGGCCATATCCTTCCTTCACTTAGACCCTCCCAGGGCAGGGCCCTGTACCCCTCGGACTGGGAATGTCCTTTCCTATCAGGCACAAAGTTAAGTTCCTCTTCACAAGGTGCGGGAGCGAGGCCTTCTCGCCGAGGCCCGGCCCCAGCAGTGGGCTCCGGCTGACGTCACTGCGGCGTGGCTAAGGGGACAATCCTCTCCCTCATTCTCGCCAACTGCCCCCCTCGCGGCCGCCGTAAACGCCCACCGTGGGGCAGCGGGAGATAAGGGGAGCTCGAGGATGGAGAATCCACCCGTATACCCCTAGGAGGTGCCTAGCGGAGGCCCCGAGCCCGATGGGGTGAGGTCTCGGCGAAGACTCCCGGGAGCCGGAACACGTGCGCAGGGGTCTTTAAGATCTCGGTCGCCAGTGCCGCTGCTGCGGTTACTAGGGATGTGACGTCACGCGCGGGCGGGGGCGTCCGCGCCCGGGCGGAAACGGAAGGGGCGGGGCTCTGCGGGCAGAGTCTGTGTACTGCTGCCGCCGTAGCCGCAGCGGCCGCTGCCGTCGCCGCCGCCGCTGCTGCTGCTGCTGCTGCTGCTGCTGCTGCCAGAGCCGGAGCGGGCTGGGCCGCGGAGGCAAGATGGTGGACTACAGCGTCTGGGACCACATCGAGGTGTCTGACGATGAAGACGAGACGCACCCCAACATCGACACAGCCAGCCTCTTCCGCTGGCGGCACCAGGTAGAGCGCGCGCGCCCAGCGCCTTCCCCCACTCCCGGGACTCCGCTTCAGAGCTCTGACCCCTGATACTGCCGTGGGCCCAGCCATTGACACCTGGGTTTCCCACCCTACAGTCTGGACTTTCAGGATCGCCCGGGGTCCTTTGGTTCAACTCCGGGGCAACAGAACTGCCGAGACCCTTGAGTTACTTGCCCGCGATCCCGGGCCCTCCCCCCTCCCCCTCCCCCTTCCCCCCTCCCCCTTCCCCTTCCAGTTTCTTCTTGGAACTCCCAGTTGACCCCTAGGGCGCCTTCTTCACAGTTTAGACTACCAAGACAAGCTTTGGACGTGCCCCCCCAATCCATTTGGGACCTTCCACTTACACCCAGAATTCTACCTCGGAATCTGCACCCTGAACATTTTCGGGTACCCACTTTTGATCTTGGATGTCCCACTGGCCCCTCCCAACCCCTAGAGTTCCCAATACTTTAAGTCTAGTCTGTGACCTGCCTTTCGGAATCTTGACGGTGATTCCCATTTAGATCTAGAGGTTCTGCTCCTCTCAGTAGAGCAAGGAATTCTGTCCTCCCCTGAGATTTCTGTTCCTGGCCTGGGACTCCAACCCACACCCAGGACCCCTTCTCTAGAACGTAGACCGGTGCCCCACCAGGGCCCTCAGTCCCATCTAGGACTGGAATTTTGAAACCTGATTCCCTTTCAGACTGAACCACCAGCTCCACCCTGATGGAACCTCCAATTCCGGCCGCTCTCCTTCAGCCTCATGTACTGTAGACCCAATTTCCCATTGCATCAGGAAACCCTACCCACGTGGCGTCCTGCCCAGCCAGAGCCCCTGCCCCTACTTGGTACTGCAGGCCCAGTCACCGCCCACCCGCAAGACAGGCTTCCTGTAGGAACCTCCGCCAGCATTGGAATGCCTCATTCAAACCCAAGTCCAGGACCTAAACCCACCCCAGCTTCCTTCTGACCCCAGTTTGGTCTGCTGTTCTCAGACACCCACACTGACCCTGCTTTTACCAGGAACCCTCCCAGTCTGATTCCAAATTCCCTGCCCCTTCTTTTATTTATTTTCCCCCAAATCCAGACCCCAGAATCCCAAGTCTGTGTGTTCTCTCACCCCTCTCCCTGACCAGCAGCACTCTCAGGCCAACAGAATGGCTCTCATGAGACCTAATGTTCTAATCTCCTGCTCCACCAAATCAGAGCTCCTGCACCCACATTCCTATGCTTGTTATACTCTCAAACTGAGGGCATATATCTCTCAGAATCTTCCAGTTAGGAATTCCTCACTCGACCTTCCCATATATCAGCTCCCAGTCGTTTATCTAGAAGCTTCTGGAAGGGCCCTTCCCCATCCTGCCAAGACCCAGCATTAGTCCCTACATCTGGTTCCCAGTCCCAGTTCCAACCCATTCCTTAAGCAGCAGCCTCCTGGGTAGTGTACCTGCCAGGTGGGCCCCTGGAGTGTAAGGAGAAAGTTCTAGCACTTCTCTTTCTTGCCATGTGTAACATTTTATTATGAAATATTGAATATCTCTGCAAGCTCTCAAGGCGATTCTTGGGAACACCTATTTCTGTCACATAGTTAATCTATATCACCGTGGGGAGGACGGTTTTGTCCTGCTGAGTTGGGAGGCCGATGCCCCCTCTCCTGCAGCATTCTCCTCCCTTCTCCCTCTTGGCACAAAACCTTTTCCTGGCCTGCCGCTGGGAGCCCCAGTGCTGGAGTGGAGACGGGGAGCCTGGTGTCTCCAGCATCCGGTTCAGTGGCCACCAAGCCTGGGTTCTCATCCCAGCCCTGCCACAGGGCCATTGCTGCTTTAGGGGGAGTGAGACCCCACCTCCCTGAGACCGTCGTAAGGACAACATGAAATGAGATCTGAAAAGAACTTGGCTCAGGGCCTGGGAGGGAGTAAGCAGGACCAGAGGGGAAAGGGAGATTAGAGAAAAGGTAGCCTGGTGTGCTTCTGAGCACAGGCCTACCCACCCAGGTTCAGATGCTGGCTCCTGCTGAATCACTGACCTGCTGCATTGCCCCCAGTGAGTTTTGATCTCTGTGCCTCAATTTCTCCAGCTGGGGATCTTATTAGTATCTACCTCATAGGGTTGTTGTGAGGGTTGCCTTATGTATTTAATGTGTGTAATGCTCTCAGGACAGCACCTGGCATGTAATAAACTGTGTAGAAACTTTAGCCATTATCATTATTATTACTCATGTAATTCACGCTCATGGTAAAAAAAATAATCCAAAGGTTCCAGAAGGGGACCAGCGAGTCTTCCCGGCTCCAGCTCCCTGGCTCCCTGGCTCCCTTGCCCAGAAACAGCCACCAGTACTAGTTTCTTGTGGCTCCTCCCAGTGAGCTGTGTGGCATCCAGGTTCTGTGCGCTTCGGGTCCCCTGTCTTTAAGGAGGGCAGTGCTACCTGTGGCCCCTTCTCGCTGCCGAGGCTTCTGCCGTGCCCAGCCTGCTACAGCCTCTCCCGGAGGCGTAAAGCTCAGGCCAGGCAGGCTGCCACCCCCAGCAGCTCCAGGAGGCCTTTATTTAGCTTTGGCCTCCCTGGCGGCTGCTCAAAGGATGCCGGGAAGATTTTGATGGCCGTCCAGCAGAAACCAGCAGTGTGGTAGATTCCTGCTGCCACCCAAGGCCAGCTGTAATGCCAACCATAACCCTCATAAGGCAGCAGGAAGGCTCCAGGTGACACAGGCCCATCATGGAAAAAGAGAAGTGGCAGAGGCCGCAAGGTGTCCTCCGCAAGGCGAGGGCCTTATCCGAGTGGGAAAAGTGAGGCTCAGTGTTGGCCTTGTCGGTCCTATGGGGCGTTAGAGAAGGATTCAGGTCTCCCGATTTTCACCCGCCGTCTTCCTGGCCCTGTGCTAGAACCTGGAGATACGGCCTCTAGTAAAACACAGAAGCAAGTTAGCAGACCATTCTGGTGGCCGTGGCCGTGGCCATGACGACGG
This sequence comes from Physeter macrocephalus, assembly GCF_002837175.3. NCBI lineage: Eukaryota > Metazoa > Chordata > Mammalia > Artiodactyla > Physeteridae > Physeter > Physeter macrocephalus. Next base: position 29,504 of record NW_021145594.1, read on the forward strand.
TGATGACAGTTGAGGACACGTATACTGAGTGCTGTGTTGCAAGCAGTTTCCTGGGAGTAGCTCATTTAGTCCTCACAACAACCCTGTGAGGCCCCATTTCATAGAGGGGGACACCAAGGCAGGGAGAGATATGAGACTTGGCCAAGGTCACATCACCAGTAAGTGGTGGAGCTGGGCTGCTCTGATGATGCAGTAACAACTGCTCTCAGTTACCAGTTATAAGCCTTTACTGGATATCGAGCTAAGTACTTGAAGTACATTTTCTTGTTTGAGCCCCAGTATAGTCCCCAGAGAGACAGATTGTCCCCTTGGACAGACAGTAACGACAGCAGCCAACGTGGGAATGGTGCTGACTGAGCACCCAACACGGCTCTGGACTGTCTACTTTTATAACCTTTTTTGCTTTTCCCAGTGCAACCTTGTGAGGTCAGCACTGTTGTCTGCATCTGACAGATGAGGAAACTGAAGTTAGGGGACTGGCCCAGGGACACCCGGCCATTACATGGTGGCTGTGAGATATGACCCCAGGTCTGGTGCCCCAAGGCCTTCCACTAGCATCTCATCACGTCATCTGATCATAGAGGGGCCTTTGGGGCTCAGTGACTCTGGGGGTCGGGCACTTGGGGAAGGCTCTGTCGAAGCTGAGACTTGGGGACAAAGCAGATGGAGTAAGGGGAAGAGAGTTCCAGGTGGGAGGGACAGCATGTGCAGAGGCTAAGAGTCAGGAGAGAGCTGGTCCATTCAGGGCTAACATCAACCACAGGGGCCGGCATCGGCCTGGGACCCAGCCCCCCAGGGAGCCTTGGCCATCTGGCCAGCGTGGGGCAGGGGTGTGGGGTCCCCTCTGAACCCAGACACTCCAGTTTGAGGTAGCAGGGAGGGCTTGGGTCAGACAGGTACATTTCAAAGGCTCCTGTGGCAGCTTCCGAGCCTGGATTGGGGCGACAGCGATGGAAGATGGTGGCACCTCTCAGGGTTCAGTCATTGGCTCTGGGTTGAGCAGGCACTGCTGGGAGCCAAGCAGGGTTGGAGAGTGACAGGGCCCAGTGATCTGATAGGGGTCAGGATGGGGGGCTGAGGAGATGCGGTGCGGTGGAAGAGGAGGTCTGAGGAGCGGCGTCTAGGGTGGCGGGGGACAGGAGGCTGGTGGGCACTAGGCTGCGCTCAGGAGGGCATGCTGGCCTGGAGACAGAGCTGAGCGGGCCTCTGCAGATCCAGGTGCTGCACTCGGGGTGGAGCAAATTGTAGAAACAACTGGAAATGAAAAGTGTCAGGGGAGTTTCCTGGTAGCCTAGTGGTTAGGATTCTAGGCTTTCACTGCCGTGCCCCGGGTTCAATCCCTGGTCGAGGAACTGTGATGCCACAAGCCACGCAGCATGGCCAAAAAAAAAAAAATAGTGTCAGGATTTGGTGGCAGAGAGGGAGGGACAGGGCTCACAACAGGCCTCAGCTTGGGACGGGAGGCGGGGGCAGGCTCTTTGCTGAGGGAGGACACAGCAGTAAAACAGGTCTGGGGGGCTCCGATGGGGAGTTCAGTTTTGGGCACAGAATTTGAGGTGCCTGTGGGACACCCAAGCAGCGGTGGCTTGAGGGGCGTGGTTGGCACAGGAGGGTGCCCGAGTGTTACTGAGGGTGGCTCCAGGGAGGAGGGGGAACCTGAGACCCTGGGGAGGGGTGAGGCCTCTATCCAGCATCTTATTACTTTATTACATCCAATAAGGCTTTCCTGAGTCCGTACTGTGTGTCAGGCCCAGTTCCTGGCTCTGGAGGCACAACAGTGAACAGATCCCCACCTTCGTGGAGCCAGTATCCTTGGAGGAGGACAGTGCCCGAAACATGATAAATAATTGTCACAGGCTGTTGTCAGGTGACAAGTGCTGAGGAGGAAGATCAAGCAGAGCAGAGTAGGGGGAGGTTGAGACCTTCAGCCGGGTAGTCAAGGAAGGCCTCATCTGTAAGGGACTTTTTTTTTTTTTTTGCCACACTGCGCAGCTTGTGGGGTCTTAGTTCCCCAGCCAGGGATTGAACCACGGCCCTTGGCAGTGAAAGCACGAAGTCTTAACCACTGGACCACTAGGGAATTCCCTGGGACATTTGAAGATGATAAGGGGGACATTTGAAGATGATAAGGGGGGACTTCCCTGGTGGTCCAGTGGTTAAGACTCTACACTCCCAATTCACCGGGCACAGGTTCAACCCCTGATCAGGGAACCGCGATCTCGCATGCTGTAGGGTGCAGCCAATAAATGAATATATTTTTTAAAAAAAGAAGATAATAAGGATGCCGGGGTGGGGAGTATCTGGGGAGAGAACATTCCAGGCCAAGGGAACAGCCAGTGCAAAGGCCCTGAGGTTTGAAGTGGGTTCAAGAAAAGGTGAGGCAGCCAGCGTGGCTGGAGGGAGGGGGTGAGCAGGAAGAGGTGAGGCCATGGAGGGCACGGGACAGATTGCGCACGGCCCTGTGGGTCACAGGGAGGACTTAGGTTTTTGCTCCAAGTGAGGTGGGAGCCGTAGAGGGTTCTGAGCAGAAGAGGGACCCGCCCTGGCTCAGGTGCACCTGTAGGGGCGAGAGCGGGAGCTGGGAGTCCGGCCCACGGAGGTTGGTGCTGACATTCTCTGGGGTCATCCCAGGTGCAGCTGTTGGGGTCCGGGGGCTGGGGCTGGGGTCAAGGGACAAGCCGTTCCGCAGAGTGATGGGCCGTGCCTGTCCCACAGGCCCGGGTGGAGCGCATGGAGCAGTTCCAGAAAGAGAAGGAGGAGCTGGACAGGGGCTGTCGCGAGTGCAAGCGCAAGGTGGCCGAGTGCCAGCGGAAGCTGAAGGAGCTGGAGGCGGCCGACGGCGAGGGCAGCAAGGCCGAGCTGGAGCGGCTGCAGGCCGAGGCACAGCAGCTGCGCAGGGAGGAGCGGGGCTGGGAGCAGAAGCTAGAGGAGATGCGCAGGAAGGAGAAGAGCATGCCCTGGAACGTGGACACGCTCAGCAAGGACGGCTTCAGCAAGGTGTGCGAGGGCCGGGCGTGCCCGGCAGACGGCGGCAGGTGTGGCGGAGGGGACTGCCCAGGTCCAGGGGCGGGTGGATGGGGGTGGCGGGTGAGGGGATCACGTGTGGGGGCCCAGGCAGGTGAGGCACCCCACCGGTACCCCCCCTCTGATCTGCCCGAAGGCCCTAGTCCGAGGCCACACCTGCCACGCCCACGCTCCCGCCACACTGATGTTCATGGCACCGTCACCACCTCCACCCTGGATGGGATGGGCGCTGCGGCCGCGGCCCACCCGGCCACGCTTGAGGCGCTCCACAGCCTCGCCCCAGCCCGCTCCCCTTCTCACCCCACCACAGAGCATGGTCAATACCAAGCCTGAGCAGGCGGAGGAGGAGTCGGAGGAGGTGAGGGAACAGAAACACAAAACCTTCGTGGAGAAGTATGAGAAACAGATCAAGCACTTCGGTGAGTTGGGCCCAGGTGGGGGCCCGGTGGGCAGTGCACGTGACAAGGGGCTGGCCTCCGCCTCCAGGGCCCTTCCAACACCTTGCCAACACCTTCTCGCAGGCATGCTCCGCCGCTGGGACGACAGCCAGAAGTACCTGTCGGACAACGTCCACCTGGTGTGCGAGGAGACCGCCAACTACCTGGTCATCTGGTGCATTGACCTAGAGGTGGAGGAGGTATGTGGAGCCCGCCCCCGGGGCTGGGGAAAGGCTCTGCCCTGAGTCTGCCACTTGGTGACGCCGTGCTTATTTTCCCTTGGCAGAAATGTGCGTTGATGGAGCAGGTGGCCCACCAGACCATCGTCATGCAGTTTATCCTGGAGCTGGCCAAGAGTCTGAAGGTGGACCCCCGTGCCTGCTTCCGGCAGTTCTTCACCAAGATCAAGGTAGGGAGGGGCCGGAGCGGCCAGGGCAGAGTGGAGGGTGGTCCTCCTCAGGGAACCAGCCTGCGGTTCACTGGGGGAGACAGACACGGGTTTACTCGGACTCAAGCCCCTGTGATCAGTCCTCTCCTCAGTCAGGAGAGGGCTGGGCCATGGAGGAGCTGACAGCTGGTCGGCTCCTGGGCAGATTTGGAAAGCCGAGCTGGCACGATGTGCTGAAAGTCCTAACCTGGGGTGAGGGCCAGAGTCGAGGATGCCTGTGGGTTTCTTACCTGAGCACCTGAAGAGCAGAGCTACCCCTGCTGAGCTGGGGGAGATGCAGGACAGACTAAGGGGTGTGATCTGGAGCTCCGGGGTGGCTGTGTTGCATTTGAGGTGCCTGCTAAACTCCACAGGAGGACCTGGAGGAGGTGGGTGTCACGAGTCTGAAGTTCAGGGGGATGTGCAGGCAGGTGGTCGTGAGCACAGAGGTGTCAAGTCGAGTTCAGAGGAGGCAGAGGAGACTAGATGGAGCAGAGGAGAGCCCTGAGGCCCAGATGTGGGGAGCCCTGGGGCATCTCTGAGGACCTGCAGTGGGACGGTCTTGGGTCCCCCAGTTCAGTCCTGTGCACGCCCCTGCCCCCCGCAGACTGCTGACCGTCAGTACATGGAGGGCTTCAACGACGAGCTGGAGGCCTTCAAAGACCGCGTGCGGGGCCGGGCCAAGCTGCGCATCGAGAAGGCCATGAAGGAGTATGAGGAGGAGGAGCGCAAGAAACGGCTCGGCCCCGGCGGCCTGGACCCCGTCGAGGTCTACGAGTCCCTCCCTGAGGTGCGGCTCCCTGGGCCCTGGCGGGCAGCAGGCAGGCAGCCAGTGGGGTCCCCAGGGTCCCTGGGACCCAGGCCCTGACCCCGCCCCGCTGCACCCACAGGAACTCCAGAAATGCTTTGACGTGAAGGATGTGCAGATGCTCCAAGATGCCATCAGCAAGATGGACCCCACCGTGAGTAACTGCGCCCAAGCCCACCTGGGCGAGCGATGTGTCTCCCCTGCCCCCTCCAGCTCTGCTGCCCACATCATTGGTAGAAGTGTCCCTCCTGGGCTTCTCAAAGGCACAAGGAACGTTTTGTCACTGTGTGGCCAGCACACGAGGCAGCTAGGCTTTGTGCCACCTGCTCACTTACATTTATTGAGCACCTACTGTGTGCCCAGTATCCAGATTGAGTGTCCCTGTCCCTGTGGGCTGTTTATGAGCACACCAGCTGACCCCACCTTTGCCAGCAGCTCAGGGTGGCCCAAGGAGGGGGTCTCTTTCCAGCCCCAGTTACCTCATCAAACCACTTTCTCTCGAAATTAACTCACAAAATCCATGGAGAGGGCTGAGCACGTAGTTGGTGCTGGTAAAAACATCAGCTGTTTGGGGCAGTAACCGCGCTGGTAGATAAATACTTTGAGTCTTGATAGACCTCAGTTTGACCCCATTCCTGCTGCCTGTCTCACTGGTTGGCCACACTGCTTTCCTCATCTGTAAAATGAGTCTAGTCGGAAGACCTGGCCCAGGGTTTCTAGACGCTTCTGTGGGAATGAACATCTAGACCAAGGGTCTTCCGCCTATGGCTTGCAGGCTCATTGCCTGTCTCTACGTAAAACTTGATTGGAATGCAGCAGCCAGGCTGGTTCATTTTCATCTTGTCCGTGGCTGATGTTGTGCTACAACCATGAAGTTGAGGAATGATGGGTTGAGCGGTTTTGACAGAGACCATAGGGCCCGCAAACCAAAAATATTTACTGTCTGGCCCTTTACAAAAGAGTTTGCTGACCCTTGTTCTAGACTACACTGTTTAAACTTGAATTAAAGTTAAGTAAGATTTAAAGTTCCCCTGCACCAGCCACATTTGAAGTACTCGGTAGCCCCACGTGGCTGGTGGCTCCCACATTGTACGGCACAGATTACAGGCCATTTCCATCATTGCGGGCAGTTCTTTTGTAAAGCTGTCATCTAGAAAGAGTAGGAAGCAGGCTTGAGGATGTGCAGGGGACAGGCGGGCCACCAGAAGGTCCAACCTACACTTCTCCCTGCAGGACGCGAAGCACCACATGCAGCGCTGCATCGACTCCGGCCTCTGGGTCCCCAACTCCAAGTCCAGTGAGGCCAAAGAAGAGGAGGAGGCGGGTCCCGGGGACCCCTTGCTGGAAGCCTCCAATCCGGGCGACGAGAAAGACGTCAGCGCCTGACCCACCTCAGCTGTTGCCCGACTGCCTGCAGGCCCCTGTGTGCCCCTTTTCAGAAAACAAAAATAGACACCATCTCCCCAGCTCCCGGCTTCCTCCACTTTTGCTGCTCCCGCACCTAGCCCAGAGGGGCTTCCCACCCCCCTCCACCGACCCCACTCCCCGAGCGCTCATCCAAGTCTGCTTTGAGTCAAGGGGCTTCACTGCCTGCAGCTCCCCCACTTCAGCATTATGCCAAAGGCTCGGGGCTCCAGGGAGGGGTAGAGGTTGCCAGGCTGGTCCACGGGGTATGGGTGGGGTCCCCAGCCGAGGGCCCTGTCCCAGTCACTGTGGGCTCCGTTTTCACTGTTCATCTGCTGTTGAGTCTTCTATATAGTAAACAGCAATTATCTTCCAATAAAGGATTTCAGATGCTCCGCGAGACCTCAGGAGGGCTGGCACAGCTCTGCTCTTGCGGGGTGGGAGGGAACCCTGGTGAGTGTTGGCGGCTGGGCCTGAGATGCCCCCAGCTTTGCCCTGCAGCAAACAGGCAATGTCCTCCATCCTCACTCCAGGCTCTCCAGGAATGTGTCGTTCCGCCACCTGGAACACTTCCTCAGGACACCTTTGTGTCGGAGTTCTCGCTTCCCCCCCGCCCTGAAGCCTTGGGCTTATCTCATCCCTCTGAGACCCCCACCGCCGTCCGTCCAGGAGCATCATCTTGCACCGTGTCTCGCCTTCCACGTGGCCAGCTCTGCCTCCAGAACAAATCTTGAGTCTGTCCACTGCCCTTCGTCCTCCACCCTGGTTCAGGTCCCTATCACCTCTGGCCTGCATGCCCACTCCAGCCTCTTCCTTGTCTCCCCTGCCCTCACTGGACCCCAACAGGCAGCCCCCAGTGGGCACCTGTGAACACCTGAGTCAGGGCACATCCCTCAGAGCAGAAGCCTAAGACCTCCCTGCAGTTCACCAGGCCCTGCACCATCTGCCTGGTCACCTCCCTGCCCTCGTCTCATGTCCTCCCCTTGTCATCAACTCGCTCCTTGCTGATCCTTAAGCACTTTCAAGTTTTTCTATCAGCGTGACCTTGGGCAAATTCCTCAGCCTCAGTGTCCCCCTCTGTACAGTGAGAGTAACGTTCATGCCTTCCTCCCAGGGTTGCGATGAGGAGTAGGTGAGATAATGTACAGGCAAGCATGGCGCCTGGTACTCAGATGCTCAAAATCTGGGCCTCGGCACATGCCTGTCCCTCTGCTTGAACACCCTTCCCTTTAAAAAAGTAATCTTTTTAAAGCAGTCTTCCTTTAAAAGGTAATGGAATATTCGGGCCACAGGAAAGGCTTAAAGAATACTATAATAAACAAGGACACGTCAGCTTTTAAGACATGAAATACCAAGGAGCCAGTGAAGCCCGCTGCCCACGTCTTCTGGGGGACACCACCCCCTGGCAGCTGCTTCTCACTCCAATCAGAGCTCTGCCACCTCCTCCCAGAGGTCCTCCTTGACCCGCCTTTTGAGTCACCCGTCACGTCTGGCCACGCAGCTTCTTCACCTGCCTGGCTTTGCTGATGTGTGTATTGCTGTCTCCTTTATGCTGTGAGCACCACCACGGCACAAACTGGGTCTTTCTTGGTCCTAAAATATTCCCAAGCGCCCTGAAGGGGTCCTGGCCCAGTAAATGCCTTTGTGTCCAAGCTGATCACCACCAGGGGGCAACAGTGAGCTGCAAACCTGAGTGGTATTGCCTAAAGCTTTTTATATAGATGAGAGTGGCTGGTGGCGGGGGGGGGGGGGATGGGGGGCCCTCCTAAGGCCCTGGATAAACCCCACCCATCCAGGATCCACTCAGGATCGTCAACTTGTTAATTCTTTACTGCAAAAACTTTCAAAGATAGAATCCATATTCCTGATACTTCGTTTGACCTCAGGCTTCAATAGAGTTCAGCGCTGTTACTGATTTTTTTTTTAAGTTAATTAATTTATTTTTGGCTGCACTGGGTCTTCGTTGCTGTGCCCGGGCTTTCTCTAGTTGCAGCGAGCGGGGGCTACTCTTCGTTGCGGTGCGTGGGCTTCTCATTGCGTTGGCTTTTCTTGTGGAGCATGGGCTCTAGGTGCACGGGCTTCCGTAGTTGTGGCGTGCAGACTCAGTAGTTGTGGTGCACGGGCTTAGTTGTTCCGCGGCATGTGCGGTCTTCCCGGACCAGGGCTCGAACCCGTGTTCCCTGCATTGGGAGGCGGATTCTTAACCACTGAGCCACCAGGGAAGCTCTGTTTACTGATTTTTGACTTAAAATTTCAATATTTTGTTCATGTTTTTTTTCACATTAATGGTGTTTCTGGAAAATATTACATTAAAATATTTATCTCGATTACTGAGTTGGCGCTCTCTTTGCTTTCGTGCCTCGCCTGCCTCACCCTAGCGCCGGCTAGGATTTAAAACATCAGCTATTAAGAGAGACACATAGAGTAGGTTCTCTCTCTACTCACCCTCCACCCACCCTGTTCCCTGCCCGCAACCACGGGAACCCACTGTCTACGGTGTCTCGTGACTCCTTCCAGGGTTTCTTTTTCAAGTTCAAATGTAATCTTACCCCTTCCGTTCCTTTTTTACACAAAGCTAACACACTGCAGTCGGTGACACGTCTTTGCTGTTTTTCACTGAACCTTGTGGCCCTGCAGATTTTTCCTTATCAGTTCATCAGCACTTCCTCATTCTTTCTACTCTGGTAGAAAGTTCCAGTATGTGCACATCTCAGCATTTATTTCACCAGCGTTTTTTTTTTTTTTTTTTAACACTTGCAGGTTTTTCCATCTCTACTTTTACAAGCAATGCTATGAAAAATACCTTTGTGCACCATTTTCCACGAAGACAGGCATCCCACCTATAGAGTAAGCTCCCAGAAGCAGGACTGGCTGGGTCTTAGCGGCAAACAGAATTCCACTCAAAAGGGTTTCACTGAACAAAATGTAATGATGTGAGTGGGACGGGAGAACCAACAGATGGGTGTTGAGTGGATTCATTTTCTATGGCAGCTGTAACAAATCACCACAAGCTTAGTGGCTTCAACACAAATGCATTACCTTACACTCCGCAGGCAGGAAGTCTAACACGGGCCTCGCTGTGCTAAAATCAAGGCATTGGCAGGGCTGTGATCCTTTCGGAGGCTCTGGGTAAGATCCATTTCCTTGCTGTTTCCAGCTTCTAGGGGCTGCCTGTGTTCCTTGGCTCACAGCCCCCTTCCTCCATCTTCAAAGATGGCAAAGATGAATCAAGGTCTGTCACATCACTCTGACCTCTTTTTCTACCTCCCCGTTCCACTTTTTTTAAAAAATAAATAAATTTATTTCTTTGTTTGTTTATTTATTTATTTTTGGCTTCATTGGGTCTTTGTTGCTGCACGCGGGCTTTCTCTAGTTGAGGTGAGCGGGGGCTACTCTTCGTTACAGTGCACGGGCTTCTCATTGCAGTGGCTTCTCTTGCTGCGGAGCACGGACTCTAGGCGCTCAGGCTTCAGTAGTTGTGGCGCACGGGCTTAGTTGCTCCGTGGCATGTGGGATCTTCCCGGACCACGGCTCGAACCTGTGTCCCCTACATTCTTAACCACTGTGCCACCAGGGAAGTCCCCTCCCCTTTCCACTTTTAAGGACCTTTGTGGTTACACTGAGTCCACCAAAATAATCTCCCTATCATTTTTTTAATATGGAATGATTCACGTATTTGTGCGTCATCCTTGTGCAGGGGACATGCTAATCTCTGTATCCTTCCAATTTTAGTACACGTGCTGTTGAAGCAAGCGCTAATCTCCCTACCTTAAAGTCAGCTGAGTAGCATTTTTTTTTCTTTTTCTTTTTCTTTTTTTTTTTTTTTTTTTGCGGTACGCGGCCTCTCACTGTTGTGGCCTCTCCCGTCGCGGAGCACAGGCTCCGGACGCGCAGGCTCAGCGGCCATGGCTCACGGGCCCAGCCGCTCCGCGGCACGTGGGATCTTCCCGGACCGGGGCGCAAACCCGCGTCCCCTGCATCGGCCGGCCGACCCTCAACCTCTGCGCCACCAGGGAAGCCCTGAGTAGCATTCTTAATTCCTGATTCTCCCTTACTGGGGATTAGGGCTTGGACATCTTTGGGGCGTTGTAATCCCATAAGGCACCCGGAACTAGCAACAGTGGGGAGATTTTGACAGGACTAAAGGGGATGGGCAGGGAGCAGAACTTGCTGACATCTGGAGCCGTGAAGAAGGGGCTCCTTGCAGGTTATGTGGCCACAGAGAAACCACCACTGCCCAACTGTGGTTGGGCAGGGAGGGAATAGGGGCCCTCGTCTGTCTCCCACCTCTGACCTCCTGCCAGCCTTCCCCATCGGCAGAACCCACCAGAAGCCAAGGACATGGAAGCTGAGTGAAGCAGTGTGCTTTTTTTGTGTGGCTATAGGAGGAAGCCCTGAACACACAATTGCTCATAGGCAGCACATATCCTGCTGGGGGCCTGGAATTACACTGGGTGCTGAGGACAGAGCCTAAAACAAGTTACTCCTGCACCCTATACCCTTTATCTGCTCCACTCTTCTCTGCCCACCACTTCCACCTTCCAGCAAAACCCACAAAACCCACTAATTAGTATTTATCTGGTTTATGTAAGCTTCCTGAAGGCAGGGATTCCTGTGTTTTGTTCATGGCTAAACCCCCACGGCTGAGAACACAGCAAAGAGTAAGCATTCCGTAAGTGTGTGAGCGCGCGCGCGCGCGTGTGTGTGTGTGTTTAATTGTGGTAAAATGTACATAACATAAAACTGATCACTTGACGATTTTGGGTTGTTGTTTTGTTTTGTTTTTTGCCACGCCACGCAGTATGCGGGATCTTAGTTCCCTGACCAGGGATCAAACCCACGGCCCCTGCAGTGGGATGGGGAAGTCACAACCACTGGACCGCCAGGAAAGTCCCCATTTTAACAATTTTGAGGGGTACGATTCAGTGGTATTAAGTACAAGGCTTTATTTTTTTTAATTGAATTGTATACTTCATATTTTTTAAATTAATTAATTAATTTTTATTTTTGGCTGCGTTGGGTCTTTGTTGCTGTGCGCGGGCTTTCTCTAGTTGCGGTGAGCAGGGGCTACTCTTCGATGTGGTGTGGGGGCTTCTCATTGTGGTGGCTTCTTTTGCTGCAGAGCATGGGTTCTAGGCGCTTGGGCTTCAGTAGTTGCGGCACGTGGGCTCAGTAGTGGTAGCTGTGGCACACAGGCTTAGTTGCTCTGCGGCATGTGGGATCTTCCCGGACCAGGGCTCGAACCTGTGTCCCCTGCACTGGCAGGCGGATTCTTAACCACTGCGCCACCAGGGAAGTCCAAGTATGAGAATTTCTGTATGCATTAAACATTTAAGTCCCCACTCATAAAATATCTGTAATTTTGTTCCTGGCTTATTTCACTCAGTTTAGTGTTTTCAAGGTTCATCCATGGTGTAGCATGTACCAGAATGTTCTTCTTTTTAAAAATTTTTCTTTATGGCTGAATAATATTCCATTGTATAACACACCACATTTTGTTTATCCATTCATCCATCGATGGACACTTGGGTTGCTTCCCACCTCTTGGCTATTGTGAATAATGATGCTATGAACACGGATGTACAAATATCTCTCTGAGTCCGTGCTTTCTTTGTGTATACACCCAGAAATGCAATTGCTGGATCATATGGTAATTCTTTTTGAGGAACCATTAAACCATAGCATGTTTTGAATTCAGTAATGAGATGGGTGTCAGGGAGCTGGAAGAGTGGGGACCTGTCCTCAAAATCATTTTGTGCCTTTTCGATTTGGAACTATGTGAATGAATTACTTATTTAAAAAAAAATCCAAAAAAAATTAAAAAGAAAAAAAAGAGTGGGAAAAGTTTGTTTCCTGGAGACATTGAGACCACAAAATTGGAATTCACATAACTGTCCATTCATGGGGGAAGGGACAAATAAATTATAGCCTATTAATGTGTACAGTGCTGCACGACAGAGCAGTGAAACCAGGGAGAGTAACTCACATCAATATGGATGAAATTCATGAACAAAAATGCAGTGAACAACAAGAGAAGCCACTGCAATGAGAAGCCCACGCACTGCAATGAAGAGTAGCCCCCCGCTCGCCGCAACTAGAGAAAGCCCACGTGCAGCAACGGACACGACGCAGCCAAAAATAAATAAATAAATAAATTTATTTTAAAAAATTAATTAATTGTTAAAAGAAATAATGAGGGACTTCCCTGGTGCCTCAGTGGTTAAGAGTCCACCTGCCAATGCAGGGAACATGGGTTCAATCCCTGGTTGGGGAAGATCCCACATGCCACGGTGCAACTAAGCCCATGTGCCACAACTACTGAGCCCGCGTGCTGCAACTACCAAAGCCCGCGCGCCTAGAGCCCATGCTCTGCAACAAGAGAAGCCACCGCAATGAGAAGCCTGCACGCTGCAGCAAAGAGTAACCCCCGCTTGCCACAACTAGAGAAAAGCCCGTGCACAGCAACGAAGACACAACACAGCCAAGAATAAATAAATAAATTAATTAAATAAATTAAAAAGAAATAATGAAATGAGAAGAAAAGAAAAAAGAAATGCAGTGAAGCAAGTTATGGGGCCCAGCAGATAGATAGGAATTACATCAAGTTCAAGGACAGCCTTCTTCTCCAGACCTTTGCCTCAGCTGTTCCCCCTGCCTGGTACACCCTGCACCCGACATCCTTGTGTCTCCACCTCAGCTCCTGCAGATCAGAAAGATGGTCCCAGGCCACCCGATCTCCAGTGACGTCATCTCCCTGCTTTGCTTTTTCTATATCGTGTCACTCCGTCACACTATATATTTTTACTTGTTTTTCCTTGTTCTTGGCTGTCGTGCCATCTAGAATATCACGCCACTAGTGCAGGGAATTTTATCTGTTCCCTTCCCTGCTGTGTTGCCAGGACCTAGAACAAGGCCGAGCATAAAGTAGGTGCTCAAGAGATATGTATTGGCTAAATGAAAAGTGGCCCTTACTCATTGCTTAGGGGGTGGAAGGCACAACATCCACTTCCCTCCAGGGATGAAAGTGGAGAGTGGAACTCTGAGATCCTCCACGGTATTTATGCTGGTTTTGTTTTGTTTTGTTTTTTACCTCAGTGGATGGCACACAGACAATTTTTTTAGATTTTTAGAAAATTGAGAGGGAATTCCTTGGCAGTCCAGTGGCTGGGACTCCGTGCTTTCACTGACGGGGGCGCGGGTTCAATCCCTGGTCAAGGAAGATCCCGCAAGCCCTGCGGCGCAGCGCCCCCCCCCAAAAAAGAAAATTGAGGTATCATTGACATATAACATTATGTTAGTTTCAGGAACATCATAATGATTTGATGTTTGTATACACTGTGAAATGATCACCACAATAAGTCCAATTCACATCCATCACCATACACAGTTACAAAAACTTTTTTCTTGTGATGAGAACTTTTAAGATCCACCATCTTCGCAGATTTCAGTTATACAATACCGTATTATTAGCCACCATGCTGTACATTACATCCCCAGGGCTTATTTATTTTATAACTGGAAATTTGTACGTTTTGATCACCTTTGTCCATTTCACTAACCTCACTTCCCCCTGATTTTTAAAACATTGTGGTTAAAATACACATAACATAAAATTTCACGTTTAAATCATTCTTAAGTTTCTAGTTCAGGGGCAATGAGTACATTCACATTGTTGTGCAACCCTCACCACCATCCATCTCCAGAACTTTCTCATCTCCCCAAACTGAAACTCTGTTCGCGTTAAACACTCACTGCCCCTCCCCGTCCCTCAGCCCCTGGCCCCACCATTCTACTTTCTGTCTCCTCTAGGGACCTCCTATAAAGTGGAATCATACAGTATTCGTCTTCTTGTATCTGGCTTCTTGCACTTAATATGTTTTCTTTTTTAATATTTATTTATTTATTTGGCTGCACCAGGTCTTAGCTGCAGCCTGCAGGATCTTCATTAGTGGCATGTGGGATCTTTATTTGCGCATGCGGGATCTAGTTCCCTGACCAGGGATCGAACTCAGGCCCCCGACATTGGGAGTGCAGAGTCTTAACCACTGAACCACCAGGGAAGTCCCAGCACTTGACAGGTTTTCAAGTTTCATGCCCACTGTAGCATGTGTCAGAACTTCATTCCTTGTTATGGGTAAATAATACAATCGTCCCTCGGTATCCATGGGGATTCATTCCAGGACACCCCATGGATACCGAAATCTGCAGATGCTCAAGTCCCTTATATAAAATGGCATAGTATTTGCATATAACCTACGTACATCCTCCTGTACACTTTAAATCATCTCTAGATCACTTACAACACCTAATACCATGTAAATGATATGTAAATAATTGCCAGCGTATGGCAAATTCAAGTCTTTGCTTTTTTGTGGAATTTCCTTTTCTTTTGATTATTCTCCATCCATGGCTGGTTAAATCTGGGATTCAGAACCCGTGGATACAAAGGGTCGAATGTATTCCATTGTACGGCTATATTACATTTTGTTTGTTCATTCATCTGTTGATGGACCCTGGGTTTGTTTCCATCTGCTGCCTAGGCGATGTTTTTATTTATCTCTACACCTTTTTGGATGCCTGAAATATTTCCTATTAAAACAATTCCGGGACAACACTGTAAAGCAACCATACTCCAATAAAAATTAATTAAAAACAAAACAAAACAATTCTGGGGAATTCCCTGGAGGTCCAGTGGTTAGGACTCCAAGCTTTCACTGCCGAAGGACAGGTTCGATCCTTGGTCAGGGAAATAAGATCCCACAAGCTGCGAGGCACAGCAAAAAAAAAAAAAAAAAAAAAAGAAAAAGAAAAATCCACCCAATAGATCTATACACAGTGGAAAAGAAAGATATCTAAGAAATATTGTGAAATAAAAAAGATAATACCAGTTGCTCTGCGCCTGGCTCTTTATGTATATTAATTCATTTGATGATCCTAACACACACCTCTGAGTTTGGGATTCCAACTGGCCCCATTTTGCAGAAGAAGAAACTGAGGCATGGTGAGGTTGAGGGATGGCTTGGGATCACACCGGCCTTCTGGCTCCAGCCTTCATGTGTGTAACTCCTCTGTTTCCTCTGGAGTTCAGCACAGAATGTGCTTGTCTGTGGCTACTTGTGAGAATGTTCTGGAGGCCATGTATTCACACACATACAAGGGAAGGATTCCCAACCGACCTCATAGCTATTCTGGGGAGGGGGCTGACTGTTTCCTGAACCCTCCCATTCAAAAGGACACAGAGAGATTTTTGTTTTAATTTAGCAGCCCTTGACTTTCCCCTGGTTTGGCGGGGGCTCTAGGGAGGCCCCAGCAGGCCTCTCGGAGTCTGGGGAATTCCCCAACTCTAGCTTCCTCCTAAAAAAACCACCGGGGCAGGGTGACCAGTAGTCTCAGTGTGCCCAGGAATGTCCCAATTTTAACCTGGAAAGTCCCTTGCCTGGGAACCCCCCTCAGTCCTAGGCAAACCCCCATGGTTGGTGGGGTAACCCGGAGCCTCCCGGCTGGGGCTAGACCCCAGCTGAGATGTAGGAGGTCAGGAAAGAGGACTCAGGCCTGTGGGGCAGCACATGAGCCTCCCCACTGGCCTCCATGGCCTCTTTTTTCTTCAGCTGTCAAGTGGGGTACTCGTTCCACTTTAAAAGAACCTGAGAGGGCTCAGAGAATTTTCAACTCAAGAATGAGTTGAATTCTCACCTCAAGAGAATTCTCTCTCAAGAATGCCTGGGCCCAGACAGCATCCAGCCTAGAAAAATGTGAACTATCATTAGAGTTTATTATTATGACTGGGTTTATTACCATTATTGTTATTATTAATCACCCTATCTGACACTTCCTGTCGGTCCCTCCTCGGGTGGTAGACAGCAGGTCCCAGGCCCAGCCTGCCCTCTGTAGTCTGGCCTCCAGGCCCAGCGTGGCCAACCGACCTCACCCAGGCTGGCTGTTGAAAAATCTGGCACACTTGGTTTCCTGCTGCTGCGGTCCTAGTGGCAAAGAGGAAGCTGAGGCCGGAAGGCTATGGCCAGCCCTTCCGCAGCGGAGCAGGACAGTAGCCCCGGCCTAGACATCTCCGTAGATCATTCACTCCACCAGCTTCTTGGAGCCTACTGGGTGCCAGGCACAGTTCCAGGCACTGAGGACACCGTGGAGAACCCTTGTGGAGCTGACGTTCTAGAATGGAAGCCAGGCATTAAAACCAGTGCTCGAAGAGACTTCCAGTGGAATGTCAGACTGTCATAAAGGCTGCTGAGAAAAATATAGCAGGTGAAGGGGACAGGAAGATGGGCTTGCTGATTCAGAATGAGGAGCTTCTGGGGAGTGGTGAGGGTTTATTTCTTGGCCTGGGTATTTGGTTTGCTTTATTATTGTTCTTTCTTTAAAACTGGGCCCACGGGTGAAGCTCATGAAAGTTTTTTTTTTCTTTTTATATTTTAAAATATTTATTTATTTCTTTGGCTGCGCTGGGTCTTGGTTGCCTCACTCAGGATCTTCGTTGAGGCATGCAGGATCTTTAGTTGCATCATCTGAACTCTTAGTTGCAGCATGTGGGATCTAGTTCCCTGACCAGGGATCGAACCCGGGCCCCCTGCATTGGGAGTGCGGAGTCTCAGCCACTGGACCACCAGGGAAGTCCCTTAAATTTTTATTTTATATTGGAGTATAGTTTATTAACAGTGTTGTGTTCGTTTCAGCAAAGTCATTCAGTTATACACATAAGTGTATCTATTCTTTTCCAAATTCTTTTCCCATTTAGGTTATTCCACAGCCACTGGACCACCAGGGAAGTCCCTTAAATTTTTATTTTATATTGGAGTATAGTTTATTAACAGTGTTGTGTTCGTTTCAGCAAAGTCATTCAGTTATACACATAAGTGTATCTATTCTTTTCCAAATTCTTTTCCCATTTAGGTTATTCCGGAGTATTGAGCAGAGTTCCCTGTGCTATACAGTAGGTCCTCGTTGGTTATCTACTTTAAATATAACAGTGTGTACATGTCATTCCCAAACTCCCAGTCTATCCCTCCCACCAACCCTTCCCCCCCATAACCATAAGTTCATTCTCTAAGTCTGTGAGTCTGTTTCTGTTTTGTAAATAAGTTTATTTGTATCATTTTTTTTAGATTCCTCATATAAGTGATATCATATGATATTTGTCTTTTTCTATTTACTTCACTTAGTTTGACAATCTCCAGGTCCATCCATGAGTCACCTTATTAGCATAAACTCGGGTATGGTTGCTTAGGCTTATTACGAAAAACAAAAGATGTTTTTCTCACCTCTCACCTCTGTCACTCAGGAAATTCCAAGGGTTTTAGGAGCTCTGAGCCAGGAACCAGGGACTAAACCCAAATACTATAACAAAACATTATGCTATCAGCTGTTTCACTCAAGAAGTTTCAAGAGTTTTCGAAGTTCTGTGCCAGGAATCAGGGATGAAGACCAAATATATATTTCTTGTTATATCACAATATCACACGTAGAAGGGCCAACTCCTCCAGACAAGTGTATTGATGGGGTCAAAGTTCTCAGGGTCATCTGTGTCTGCCCAATATTCCCATTCCAAACCTCAGAGACTCACTCCTCTCCAGTCAGTGCCCTTACCTTAGCATAAGAGACCCTGAGCATTTAAATGGCTTTACAATTCTGTAACCCACACAAATCAGGCTCTGGGCCTGATCACCCATATCTATAAAGGATAGGAGATTGTGCTCAGATGCTCACAGATGCCCTGTGGGTGATGTAGGGAGGATAGACAAGGAGCTGGGGGTGGGCAGGGGCAAGGGGAGGAGCCTCAGACCAGGATAGAAGCAACTGCATTGGTCCAGGCAAGTGATGATGGGGGCTGGACTAGGAGGGGTGAGATTTTGCTGACGAGCCAAAGGTTGGCGTGAGACAAATGTGAGATTTTTTTCCTGAGATTCTCTGAAATTTTTTTCCTGGAGCTAACCAATATTTCTATATTTCTCTTGAGTCTTCCCATCGGTGGGCTGAACAGGCACAGGGAAATATAACACATTCTCTTTATTGTATATATTTCATTCTCTGTTATGAAATATATAGACACTCTGGAGATGTCTCCATATCAGTACAGAGCTCCTCTTTTTTTTTTTCCCCCAGTTGCAAATTATTCCCTTGTCAGGATGCAACACTGTTGATTCCCCAGTTCCCAAGTTCCTAGCACTCACTACCCTCCAGGTGCTAGGTTAAGTCTCTATCTACGACTTCACATTGAATCTCCATAGCTGCCCTGTGAAGAAGAGTCTGTTTTTCCCCACATTTTCTCAGACTGAGATGAGTAGCCACATGCCCTTGGCCACAGCAGTTATGGCTCCAACTTCAGAAATAAACCTGGTTCTGCTCTTTTGTGCTGGGAAACTAACTAACCTGGGAAAGTTACTCAGCCTCTGTTAAAGAAAAAAATTACTCTGACACTTGTTGAAAACTGTCGACTGAAAAAAAAAAGCATGACCTAAAAGTTGAGAGTTATATTTTATTCAGCAGACAAAACTGAGGATTAAGTCTGGGACACAGCATCTCAGATAACTCTGAGAGATTGCTCTGAAGAGGCAAGTGGTGATCCAGGATATACAGGAGTTTTTGCATCAAAGACCAGGTAGTCGGAACATAAAAAGATTATTGTTAATTAAAGAAAGCCAGCTATCTCAAGTTAAGGAATTTAGCACTTTTCTATGTATGGGAAGATGCAAGAGTCTGGGCTCCCTGAAGTCGTTCCTTTGATAGGCACCTCAGCTATCTAGGGCCAGTATCCTGGGCTTTCTCATCCTGAGTCTCCTCAGGGTGCATCATTGTGGGGTGTGTATGTGTGTGTGTGTGTGTGTGTGTGTGTGTGTGTGTGGTGTGGTGTGCTGTGGTTGATGCCTTGATGGTGGGCATCCTGTTTCTATCCTGAGTTCCCTCCAGGGTCACCATCTGGGGGGCTGTAATGTGATGGCTTTATGGCTACAACATCCTTTGTTTATTGATATGGCAGGCAATATCTTTCATTCACAGAACAGTAAGGAAGACTTTATTCAGGACTATTGCAATAGGCGGATTGCAAAATGGGAGAGCATTGGGCTCAACTCTGAATGCAGCAAAGACAGCTGGGGATTGACAGCCAAAGAGCAGAGTGAGGAGGTCCATGGAGACATCAAGGGTAGGGGGATTCTTGCTAAAGAGAGGACAAGGTGGGGAATGAGAAACTTGATCAGATATCAAGGGTTGGGGGATGACTTAGGATTCTTTGCTTAGACTGTACTGTGCAGGCAAAGACAGGACTGCGGCCAAGGTTGAGGAGTAGTCGAGAAGAAGGTTCAGAATACTACAGTTTGATCAAGGAGAGAGTCTGTCACCTCTCTGGGCCTCGGTTTCTTTCTCTGAGAAATGGGGATAATAGTCCCCGGAGGACTACTGCTAGCATCAAATGAGATAACGCGTGGAAAATGCTCAGCGCATAGCCTTTTCTGTAAAATGGCAGCGACCTGCTGTGTAGGCGTCAGAACTCGGATCAGGTGGGACGTCCAACCTGCTACCTTGAGAGCAAGGGGCCCTCAGAGGACAGGGCTACAGGTGATCAGAAAAGGGATGTGAGCTGGTGGGCCGGAAATGCCTCCCGTAGAGGAAGGGGGTCTCAGGCCGCGAAGCAGGGCTGGCCAGGCAGACAGGGACGAAAGGCAGGACAGATGTAGGGCCATATGGCAGGGGAGTTGGAGGACTGAAAGACTGCCGAGCTGAGGACCTGGGCTTGCACCAAGGTCAGGTACAGAAGCCTGACTTAGGCCCACGGCCCGCGTGGGTAACGGAAGCCGCAGGGCCGCGGGAAGACCTCACACGCCGGCCCGCTGCTGAGCAAAACATGAAGCCGGGACCAATGGGAGCGCCGCCGTAGCAGCGAGGGGGCGGAGCAGAGAGGCCGCCAATGACTGTGCCCGTTTCAGGCAGCCAATGGGAGGCGGTGTCCCAGCGGCGATCAAGCGGCGGCTGCCCCTGGCTGCTGGGCGGGGCGGGGTCCCAGGTTGGAGCCGGAGTTCCCCGGAAAGGGTGAGTCTGGAGGGGGCCGGGAGGTGGCGCGCCTGGGAGGTCCTCAAGAAGGATGCGGCCGGCGGGACTGCCCTTTGTAGGAGGTGGGTAGAAGCCCCCACACTGCTTTGGGACTGATTGATACCCGGTGTGTACACGTCGCGGTTCCCGCCCCTGCCAGCAGGGTTTGGAGATTTCTGTAGGGGGGCGGGGGCTGCGGACCTCACCCAGACCTCATCTTCAAAGCTGGGTCTGGGCCCAATGGGGACGAGGAAGGAGGAGATGGGCACCTGCAAAGCCCTATCCCCACGATCTTATCTCGAACGTTAATAAGATAATAATAGCGAACATTTATCAAGCACTTATTGCACGCCAGGCGCGGTGCGGAGCCCTTTCCCTGTCTCACCTCGCTGAATCCTCCCAACAACCCTTTGAGAGAGAGACTGTTTTATGCCCATTTTCTAAATGAGGAAACAGGTTCAGAGAGGAGTTGATTCTTGACGACTCCGACATTGTGCTATTACAACCTTCTCTTTTCCTCTATCACTGTCTTAAATCGGTAACATCGTTCGAATCGCTGACAGCCCCTCCCTGCAAATACTGGAGACCTCAGGAGGCCTGAGCCCTGGGCCTGGCTCTCGAAAAGTTCCAGATTGTTGGGGAAAGAGCTGAACACAGCCCCTTCTCCGCTCAGGGAGCCAGCAGGGACTGGGGTCGCTGGTGGGGGTAGATGTGGTATGCAGGAATCTCGGCTTGAAAGAGAAAAAGGATTATGATGATAAAACCAATAATGACTTCATTCTTGTTTTTATCGTATTTGTTATTTTTTCATGCTTGTATCAAGGTACTGAACATGTGACGTGCAGAATTGTGTTGAAACGTCACAACCTAATTGATCTACAACTCTAGTTTTAAAAAAAAAGGATGTAGAAAAAATAATCTTAATACAATAATCTGTTTTAGTTACACAATATAAAAAACATGTAAAGTGTAACAGCAGTAATCAAAATATGAAGTGGAGGAGAATGAAAAGTATAATGTTTACCAGTCCTATTGAAGTGAAGCTGTTATTAGCTTAAAATAGGGTGTTAAAAGTGTGAGATATGTTATGTAAGGCTCATAAAATGTCTTAAACTTATAACATTAAACTTAGGGTAACCACAAAGGAAAAATCTTATAGTAATTACATCCAAACACAAAGAAAGACAGCAGGATAAGAAACAAGGAACAATGGATCTACAGAACAACCAGAAAACAACAAAATGGCAATAGTAAGTCCTTACCTATCTGTAATATGGTGACAGTGGTGCATAATTCACTTACAGCTCTAGTTTAAAAGTTAAAAAAAAAAAGAATAGAAACTTCACAACCATCTCTTCATGGCAACACTCTCAGCTTCTCCATTTTCCAGATGGGGAAACTGAGGCCCAGCATGGCTAAGTGACTCATCTGAGTCGACCCAGGATTCACCCCCACGTCTGTCTGGCCACCCCTGTCTGCCTGGTTATTTTGGAAAGGTGGGTTCAGAGCAGATTTTTTTTAAAAAAATTTTATTGGACAGAGCAGATTTTTATATTGGTGAATTTGTCCAATAAAGGGGTTTGGTGGTGTTATTGTTCATGACTGATCTGGTAGGTGGGGACACATACCCCAACTCCATCAAACGGTTGTGGAAACTGGGGCTCAGGAAGGGGAATTGGGTGCCTAAGTTTGCACAGTGAGCAGGGGTCCAGAATCTTCCCCCCAAACCTCAGTCTGGATGGTTGGAAGGTTGAGGTGCTCAAAGGGACCTCCAGGCTGAGGCCTGGGGCTGACAGGATGTTCCTTCCCAGGCAAGCCAGCTGTCAAGAGCATGCCTCTGTGCCAATGGGGGGCCACCACCAGGGGCAGAAAGCCCGATGGGGATGGAGCTCAGCCCATGGCCACCAGAGGAGGCCTGAAGGTGCTTCTGCACTGGGCCGGACCCGGTGGCGGGGAGCCCTGGGTCACCTTCAGCGAGGCCACACTGACTGCGGAGGAGGTCTGCATCCACATTGCACACAAAGTCGGTAAGTCCCGGGCATCAGCCCCATGACGGGGTGGAGGTGCTGGTAGCTGCTGGGCCTCATCCATCCAATCATCTGCCCATTCATTCAGAGGACATTGAGTGAGCACCTAGTGTGTGCCAGCCCCCAGTTACTACATTTGCAGAGCTGATATTCTAATAGGGATCAACAAGAAACACAATAAATAAGAAAACTGTATAGGAGGCCAGAGATCATGGTAAAAGATTTAAAACTTGAGGAGATAAGGGACTGAGCCACAGGTATATCTTGGGGAAGATGGCACCAGGCAGCGGGAACAGCAAGTGCAAAGGCCCTGAGGTGGGAACTTGCCAGCAACAGCAAGGAGGCCAGTGTGGCTGTAGCCGAGTGAGTGAAGGGGAGACAGGAATAGGTGAGGGCAAGCAGGTGATGGCACAGGTTGTACAGGGCCTCTTGGGCCTCAGGGAGGACTTTGGATTTTGGTCCAAGTGAGGTGGGAGCCACAGAGGACTGTGAGTGAAGAAGGAACGTAATTGGACGCAAGTGTCACAGATGATCTCTGGCTTCTGTCGGGGGAGCAGACTGGCGGGTGAGGGCGGGAGTAAGGACCTCCAAGTAGGAGGTGATGGGGCAGAAATCAGCCAGGTTCAGATCTTACAGTGTTTTAAACCCCGCAGGGAAGAGTTTAGGGCTTAAAGTTTTCCCCAGGAACAGTAGTGAAGCATGGAATGGTTGAGAGAGCGTGCAGCAGATGTGCTTGAAAGTTAATTTCTCCTGCCGGAGGAGGAGAAGGTCTCTCCAAGGGGACTTTGCTTACATGCCCTTTCCTCCAGGATGTCCTCTCGAACCCCCTGTCCCACAACTGGATGGGGGCCTTCTGGTAGATTTCTATAACACCTTGTACTTTCCCATCAATGGCCGATTGCATGGAATGGTTGAGAGAGCATGCAGAATGATGTGCTTGAAAGTTAATTTCTCCTGCCGGAGGAGGAGAAGGTCTCTCCAAGGGGACTTTGCTTACATGCCCTTTCCTCCAGGACGTCCTCTCGAACCCCCTGTCCCACAACTGGATGGGGGCCTTCTGGTAGATTTCTATAACACCTTGTACTTTCCCATCAATGGCCGATTCTTAAAGAAGTACTGGTTTGCTGGGTGGTGTGAAACATGCCTGGCCAAGGACCCAGAGAACCTGATCTTTTTGAGGAAGCAAAAGATCTTAAGAGTAACTGGAGCATAGTTTTCAAGAATTTGGGGGCTTCCCTGGTGACACAGTGGTTGAGAGTATGCCTGCCGATGCAGGGGACGTGGGTTCGTGCCCCGGTCCGGGAGGATCCCACATGCCGCGGAGCGGCTGGGCCTGTGAGCCATGGCCGCTGAGCCTGCGCGTCCGGAGCCTGTGCTCCGCAACGGGAGAAGCCGCAGCAGTGAGAGGCCCGCGTACCACACACACACAAAAAAGAATTTGGAAGGGGAAGTAGGAATTGAAAGCAGAGCATAATTGTCTGGGTCCAGGTCACGGTTATTCAGTGCTGAGGGGGTTGGGCTTTCTCAGGGGGCAAAGGGGAGCGATGGAAGTTTTAAGCCAGAGAGTGAAACAGATTGGTTCTTTAGGAAGTTGTCTCATAGGGAGGCATGCTCCTTCTCTGGGGGGCAGTACACTTGGATGCAATGATTCTTTTCTTTTCTTTTTTTTTTTTGGCTGCACCATGCGGCTTGTAGAATCTTAGTTCCCCGACTAGGGATTGAATCTGGGCCCTCGGCAGTGAAAGCACCAAGTACTAACCACTGGACCACCAGGGAATTCCCGGATGCAATGATTTTGGAGAGCAATTTGGCATCGTCTAACATGGTTAAAATGTACATTCCCTGAGGGCACACAGTTCCACTCCTAGATACTCTACAGACACTCAGCTCACGTGTTCCAGGAGATGTACACGGGAATGTTCAGAGTGGCCTCATTTATCTTAGTGAAAATAGGAGACCATCTCAAAGTCTGTGTATAGGAGAATGCACAAATCAGTTGCAGTATGGTTGAACACTGGAATACTATACAGCCAGGAAAAAGGAATCTAACCAAAGTTACACATATCACGTGTGAAGCTTAAAACCTATCGTAGCATGAAAAAGCAAATTGCAGGACACCTGTGGTATAATACCGCATTTGAATTTATAACATTTAAAGCTAGGTGATAGAGAATATGAAAATGATAAACTCTAGTTCAGGAGTATGGTTACCTCTTTGTGGGAGGGGAGAGGAGGTGGATGTAGGTGGGGGCTTCAGTTGTACTTGCCAGGTTTTATTCTTTTTCTCGTGGCTGGTACTTAGGTGATTATAAATTATTCTGAAGGACTTCCCTGGTGGTCCAGTGGATAAGACTCTGCTCCCAATGCAGGGGGCCTGGGTTTGATCCCTGGTCGGGGAACTAGATCCTGCATGCATGCTGCAACTAAGGAGTCTGAATGCCACAACTAAAGATCCCTCATGCCGCAACTAAGACCTGGTGCAGCCAAAACAAAGAAAGAACGAAAGAAAAAAATTTTTAAATTAAAAAATAAAAATAAATAAATAATTCTGAACTATTTTAGATACAATTTTTAAGTGATGTGTATAAAAAATAGTTGCTTGGGCAGCCAGTGTGGGGAATGACATTAAGTTTGGAGGCTGAACTAGGGCTGAGTTTTGGATTTGAAGGAAGTGGGTAGATCCCGGAGAGATGGAGGATGCAGAAAGTACAGGACTTGTGACCGATCTGATGTGGAGAGGGGGTGGGACGAGTTGAGGACAAGGATGAAGTCTGGCAGAGAAGGGGCAGGTTTGGGGACCTCAGATGAGATCTATTTGGAACAAGGCACATCTCAGGGGGCCCGAGATGTCTAGAGGAAGACAGCCAAGGGGTAGTTGGATATTTCTCTGGGTCTGGAGTTCAGAGAGAGACCAGGCAAAGTGCCAGCAGTCTGTAGAGCTGTGTTAGTCAGTCTATGATAGGTTTTACTGTAGTAACAAGCAGCCCCCCCTCCCAATTCTACTGGGTTAAGACAATGAAAATTTATCTAGAATCTAATGCAGGTCAGATGGTTCCCCTCTATCTTATAGCTTCACCACTAGGCATAAGGGGTTTCCAACATCCCTGGGGCAGCGAAGATGGCAGGAAAGTTTTTTTCTAGACCTGGAAAAATGTACATCCCTTATGCCCACATCCCACTGGCCAAAAACCAGCCCAGTGCCTCCATCCTAGCTGCAAGGGAGGCTGGGAAATGTCGTTTTCCTGTGAGGCCACAGGATGGTTTACATATTGCATTGTCCTCTGTTGGCAAGGCAGGAGGCCCAGGGAAGGATTGTGAAGGGAGACAGTGGGTCTGGGGATCCACAGGGCTAACGGCAGCAGGCACTGACTCCTGACTCATTTCTCCCCTGTCCAGGCATCACTCCACCCTGCTTCAATCTTTTTGCCCTCTTCGATGTCCAGGCCCAGGTCTGGCTGCCTCCAAACCACGTCCTGGATATGTCCAGAGACTCGAGCCTGATGCTGTACTTCCGCATGAGGTGGGTGAAGTCCCCTTGGAAGGCTTTCGTTCTGTCCCCTCCCTCCCCTGTCCCCACCTTCCTGGACCTGGTCTGAATCTGTGCTAAACCCCAGCTGCGCCCCCTCCCTTCCTGCAGGTTTTATTTCCGGAACTGGCATGGCATGCATCCCCAGGAGCCGGCTGTGTACCGCTGCAGTCCCCCACGGTCCGAGCCTTCCTCAGAACAGGCAGAGCAGGGGGTGCAACTCCTGGACCCCGCCTCCTTTGAGTACCTCTTTGAGCAGGTGTGAGCAGGGCTGGGGAGGTGAGACTGTTTGTGAGGGAGGTTGCAAATGAGGAGTCCTCACTTCCCTCCCAATTTGCTATAGCTAGTAGGTTTCAACTCATGCCATCTGGGATCCTTTGGCTGCCTGAACCAAAGGTTTTTAAGACTCTTAGGGTTGTAGGGGTAAGAATGCTGTGATCGATTAGTGATGTCTGCCACAGGCATAGGGTTGGGCAGAGGAGGCATACATGTGGGGTCCTTCCCTTCCCCAAAGTGACCAGAAGCTGGGGAGTGAACAGGTTCTCATGCCTCCCTTTCTGCCTGATTCCCCATCCCCAGGGCAAGCATGAGTTTGTAAATGATGTGGCATCGCTGTGGGAGCTGTCAAGCGAGGAGGAGATCCACCACTTTCAGAATGAGAGCCTGGGCATGGCCTTTTTGCACCTCTGCCACCTCGCTCTCTGCCACGGTGTCCCCCTTGAGAAGGTGGCCAAGAAGATCAGGTATCTGAGAATGAGGCGGGAACACTGCATAGGTGGGTGGACATGCCCAGGCATCTGGTGGCCAGGGTAGACCTTGCATACTGTCATGCCTTCATTCTTTCAACAAACATTTATCGAGCACCTACTGTATGCTTGTACTAGTTTTTTTTTCTTCCAGCTGTGCTGAGTGTCTTGTAGGATCTTAGTTCCCCAACCAGGGATTGAACCCAGGTCCCTGGCAGTGAAAGCACTGAGTCCTAACCACTGGACCGCCAGGGAAGTCCCTGGTACTAGTTTTGGGTGTTGGGGACACAACAGTCAACAGGACAGACAAAAATCCCTGCTCTCCTGGAGGTCACATCTGATGAAGGAGACAGGCAATAAACAAAATACAAAAATAAAATGTATACTGTTTTAGACAATGATAAGTGCAATGGGGAAAAATTAAGCAGGAAAAGAGGAAGAAGGGGTGTGTCAGGGAATGAGGGGCGTACAATTTAAAACTGGGTCATCATAAGAACCTGCTGTCTAAAAAATAAATTAATTAAATTAAATTAAAAAAAAAAACAACAAACTGGGTCATCAGGGAATTCCTCACTGAGAAGGTGACATTCAAATTCAAAAATCTGAAGGAAGTGAAGGAGGGAGCCAGGTGGGTATTTGGGAGAAGAGAATTCTCCATAGAGGGATCAGCCAGTGCAAAGGCCCTAAGATTGTACCGTGCTTGATATATGGTGGAGGAAGTGTGGCTGGAGCAGGGTGAGCTTGGAGGACTCCCTAGAATTCAAGGGAAAAAAAGAGGCAGGAGTCTGGAGAGCTGCTAGCCTCCACTACAGTGAGGGCTGGGGCAATCAGGGCACACTGCCTGGAGGAGGCAGCAAGAGAAACGGGTCTTTCAGGACCTGCAGTTCTTTTTTGGCCACGCCACACAGCTTATGGGATCTCAGTTCCCCAACCAGGGATTGAACCCATGCCGAGTCCTAACCACTGGACCGCCAAGGAATTTCCCAGGACTTGCAGTACTTAAAGCACATATTTTTCAATCCCTGTTGTGTTATCACTGGAGGACTAGGGCTGTGACAGTGAAGCCCAGGATGCTGGGAAGCCCAGAGGAGGGACCCTATCCAGCCTGGAGATCAGAGGATGCTCCTGGGGGGAGGTGATTTCTGCTAAGACCTGAAGGTTGAGTTGGCTTTATCCAGATGTGAACTGCTTTGGCCAAGTATTCGAGGGAGAGGGAATAGCATATACAAAGTCCCAGAGGCAGGAGGTGGCAAAGGCCCATTTCCAGGGGAACTGAACTCAGAATGTGATTGCCCAAGTGCAGGAGACGGCCAGGCACTAGTCAGGGAAGCTTTTTCCCTGAGGGCACTAGGGATCCCTGGAAAGCTTGAAAGTGGGGGCAGAAGGCAGCTAGAGCCTTGACCTTTAGGATCTTTGTATTCAAAGGTTGGAAGAGGTGGCTTGGGACATGGAGGATGAGGCTTGGAAATCTGTTATCTAAGTGGGCTATGCTGGTGCGCAGGTGCAGGGCAGGAGAAGGGGTGAAGGGTATGGCTTTGTGAAGAGCAGAAGGGCTTCCCAGAGCTGTGCCTTTTATTGATAATCATATTAATGATCAAAACAATAGCGACTTCTCCAATAATAATAATAGCCAACACTCACATAGTCCTCATTTTATGCCAATCAGTAGTCCTGATTCTCTCATCAGCCCTAGAAGTGGGCACTGTTTGATCCCATTTTACAGATGAAAAGACAGAGTCCTTTAGAGCTTAAGGAAGTTGCCCAAGAGCTGGGATTTCCAACCCATAGTCTCCTCCAAAGTCCTGGGCCCTGGGCCCAGACACCACCTGGCCTCCCTGTGCTGGCCCTTTATAGCATTCTCTTTCCACCTTCATGACAGCCTGCCTGTTTTTTTATTGTTTTTGTTTTTTTTTTTCAGTTTTAATATTTTTTATTTTTATTTTTAAAATTTTTGGCTGCGCTGGGTCTTCGTTGCTGTGTGCGGGCTTTCTCTAGTTGTGGCGAGCGGGGGCTACTCTTTGGTGAGGTGTGCGGGCTTCTCATTGTGGTGGCTTCTCTTGTTGCAGAGCACGGTCTCTAGGCACATGGGCTTCAGTACTTGTGGTGCATGGGCTCAGTAGTTGTGACGTGCGGGCTCTAGAGCGCAGGCTCAGTA
Source organism: Physeter macrocephalus (assembly GCF_002837175.3). NCBI lineage: Eukaryota > Metazoa > Chordata > Mammalia > Artiodactyla > Physeteridae > Physeter > Physeter macrocephalus. The sequence goes on from NW_021145594.1 coordinate 58,095, forward strand.
GTTGTGGTGCACAGGCTTAGTTGCTCCGAGGCATGTGGGATCTTCCCAGACCAGGGCTCGAACACGTGTCCCCTACATTGGCAGGCGGATTCTTAACCACTGTGATACCAGGGAAGCACCCCCTAATATTTTAAAAATTGAAATATAGCTGATTTACAATGTTGTGTTAATTTCTGCTATACAGCAAAGTGATTCAGTTATACATATATATACAGTCTTGTTTTTTTCATCCTCTTTTCCATTATGGTTTATCATAGGACACTGAATATAGTTCTCTGTGCTATACAGTAGGACCTTGTTGTTTATCCATTCTATGCATAAAAGCTTACATCTGCTAACCCCAGCCTCCCACTCCATCTGTCCCGCAACCTCCTCCCGCTTGGCAACCACCAGTGTGTTCTCTATGTCTGTGATTCTGTTTCTGTTTCGTAGATAGGTTCATTTGTGTCATATTTTAGATTCCACATATAAGTGCTATCATATGGTATTTGTCTTTCTCCTCCTGACTTACTTCACTCAGTATGACAATCTCTAGTTGCGTCCATGTTGCTGCAGATGGCATTATTTCATTCTTTTTTATGGCTGAGTAGTATTCCATTGTATATACGTACCACATCTTTATCCATTCATCTGTCGATGGACGTGCAGGTTGCAGCCTGTCTGTTTTCTGGATGAGGCAGCTGAGGTTCAGAGAGATTAAGCCACTTGCCCCACGTCACCCAGCTAGGCCTGCGATCCCGGCCCCTGACTGGCCCCTCCTGGTCGTCCCCACAGCTTCAAGGACTGCATCCCACGCTCCTTCCGGCAGCAGATCCGGCGGCACAATGCTCTGACGCGGCTGCGCCTGCAGAGCATCTTCCGCAAGTTCCTGCGGGCCTTCCAGCCGGGCTGCCTCTCCCAGCAGGTTGTCATGGTGAAGTACCTGGCCACACTCGAGCGGCTGGCGCCCCGCTTCGGCACAGAGCGCGTGCCCGTGTGCCACCTGGAGCTACTGGCCCAGGCCGAGGGGGAGCCCTGCTATATCCGGGATGGTGGACAGGCCCCTCCCGACCCCGGGCCCGAGTCGGCTGCCGGACCCCCCACCCACGAGGTGCTGGTGTCGGGCACCGACGGCATCCAGTGGCGGCTGGTACAGGCAGAGGTGAGTGGGGCGCCTCTTCCATCTGGCAGTCCAGGGCAGCTGGGGGTGGCGCGCTCTTGCTCAGCCTTGGCCTTGGCCTCCGAAGGTGGTTTTCCCCCACTTGCCTCTGGGTTGTGTTAGTCTGTACCTGGGAGTCTGTTCCTTTTTTTTGTTTTGTTTTGGTTTTTTTGGGTTTTTTTGGTCACATGGCGTGGCATGTGGGATCTTAGTTCCCCGACCAGGGATTGCACCCGTGCCCCTTGCATTGGAAGAGTGGAGTCTTAACCACTGGACCGCCAGAGAAGTCCCTGGGGGTCTGTTTCTTGGGGAGTGTCCTCAGTCTGCCTGCCCCCCTGGGGACCTGATTTCTGGGGTCTGGCATCTAGGGCCAAGAGGGTGAGGAGCCTCCATTCTGCTCTCCCCGAAGCTCCAGTTTCTGGCATGTGTATCTCTCTGGGTGGGTCTCCTGTCCAGCCTGTGACACTGGGGTTCATGGGGGGGATGCCTGGTCCCTCCAGCTCCCGCCTCTCCCCCGGGGAAAAGTGCAGTGGGACTAAACAGGCACTGCCCGGCTCCATTCACCTGCCCCACGTGCTGGTTTCCAGAGTCCCAGCGATGGTGGTGGTGGTGGCGGCGGAAGGATACCCCATGCTGGCCCATCTGGGAAGAAAGCCAAGGCCCAGGAGGTGGGCAACCAGCCAGTGGTCAGACCTCAGGAGGCCCCATGGGCCTACTTCTGCGACTTCCAGGACATCACCCACGTGGTGCTGAAAGATCGCCGCGTCAGCATTCATTGTCAGGACAACAAGTGCCTGGTGGGGCCCGGGCCCGGGGGCCGGGCTGGCCGTGGGGGGAGGGTTGGGGGGCGGTGGGCGCCTCTGGCCTGTGACATCTGCCTGATGTTGTCCTCCCCACCACCACCCCCCGGCCTGCAGGAGTTGACCCTGCCTTCCCGGGCTGCGGCCCTGTCCTTGGTGTCACTGGTGGATGGCTACTTCCGCCTGACGGCCGACTCGAGCCACTACCTATGCCATGATGTGGCTCCTCCACGGCTGGTGATGAGTATCCAGGACGGTATCCACGGACCCCTGCTGTGAGTGCCGGGGAAGGGCGGGTGGGCTGCGTGGTGGTGACTGTGAACTGGGCAGTGAGCTCTAGGGACTGTGGGGTTTGAATGAGGTGTGTGCATGTTGGTGTCTTAGTGTGTGCATGTCGGTGTCTTAGGGTGTGAAGGCCTGTGTGTTCACCCATGTGTATGAGTGCACGTGTGTGTGCAAGCCTCCATGTCTCAGTGTGTACATGTCAGTGTGTGGGTGCCTGTGTGTGCATGTGAGTGTGGGTGGGTGTGCATGCACGTGTGTGGGAGCATGCGTGTCTAGTGTGCACACGCGTGTCTGCGTGCGTGTACGTGTGCAAGGATTTGCTCATACTGCATTGTGCACGCGTTCACGTCAGTGGGTGCTCACGTGGGTGCATGTGCGACGCGTGCATGTGTGCAACCAGGGGTTACGGGGGGAGAAAGGGCACCTGTATTGGCACGGATGGCGTGTCTTGCTGAGAGTGCCTGGGTTTGGGACTGTCACCATGCATGTCTGGATGTGTAACAGCCCATTTGGCATGCAGCTGTGTCACTACTCTGGTGAGTGCGTTTTGTTTGGTTTTGGTGTGTGCATGTGAGTGTGGGTGGGTGTGCATGCACGCGTGTGGGAGCATGCGTGTCTAGTGTGCACACGCGTGTCTGCGTGCATGTACGTGTGCAAGGATTTGCTCATACTGCATTGTGCACGCGTTCACGTCAGTGGGTGCTCACGTGGGTGCATGTGCGACGCGTGCACGTGTGCAACCAGGGGTTACGGGGGGAGAAAGGGCACCTGTATTGGCACGGACGGCGTGTCTTGCTGAGAGTGCCTGGGTTTGGGACTGTCACCATGCATGTCTGGATGTGTAACAGCCCATTTGGCATGCAGCTGTGTCACTACTCTGGTGAGTGCGTTTTGTTTGGTTTTGTGTTTGTTGTTGGTTTGGCCGTGCCACGGGGCATGCGGGATCTTAGTTCCCCGGCCAGTGATGGAACCCATGCCCCCTGCAGTGGAATCGTGGCGTCTTAACCACTGGACCACCAGGGAAGTCCTCCAACTGCGTTTTAAATTGTCAGTGTGTGTTTTTGCACGTGACAGGACTGGTGAGTTTTGCTGGGCTATGCGTTGTCCAAACTCCGGTGGCTGTTCAGATATACGTGTGGGTGCTTACACCCCTGCAGGCATGTGTCTGTCCTGGTACTTGTGGATCGCTGTCTGAGCACTCCTGCTTGGACGTGTGGGGCTGAGAATGTGAAGTGTCAGGGCTTACGTGGTCATCAGGTGTGTGTGGCCATCCTGTATGCTGCCGGGTTGGGGTTTGTGACTATCAGCTCGTCTGGTCATTGGCCCTGTGCCTGGGTATCCCCTGTCCTACCTGTGACACTTGGACTGGCCCCTGGGTCAGTCTAAGAGGTCTCACCCTTCCAAGCCTAGTCTCTACACCAGAGGAGGGTAAGGTGGTCATTTCACCTCTCAAGGGCTGTGGCCGTATGGGGTCTGTGGGCCATGTCAGCATGTGTCTTAGTCCATTCGGGCTGCTGTAACAGAGTGCCAATGACTGGGTGGCTTAGAAACCACAGACACTTATTCCTCACAGTTCTGGAGGCTAGAAGTCCAAGTTCAAGGTGCTGGCAGATCCAGTGTCTGGTGAGAGCCCCACGTCCTGTTACATAACCAAAGTTCAGTCTTCTGGCTGTGTCCTCATATGGTGGAAGGGGTGAGCGAGATCTCTGGGGTCCATTTTATTTTACGTATTTATTTATTTAATTTAATGTATTTATTTAATTTACTTTTTGGCTGCGTTGGGTCTCTGTTGTGCCCGGGCTTCTCAGTGCGGTGGTTTCTCTTGTTGTGGAGCATGGGCTCTAGGCACACAGGCTTCAGTAGTTGTGGCGCTCAGGCTTCAGTAGTTGTGGCTCACGGGCTCTAGAGTGCGGGCTCAGTAGTTGTGGCACACGGGCTTCGTTGTTCCGTGGCATGTGGGATCTTCCTGGACCAGGGCTCGAACCCGTGTCCCCTGCATTGGCAGGCAGATTCTTAACCAGTGCGCCACCAGGGGAGTTCCTGTGGTCCAGGGACCACAAACCCCATTTGTGAGGGCTCCACCCTCATGATTTAATCACCTCCCCAAGACCCACTTCCTAATGCCATCACCTTGGTCGGGGGTCAGGGCTTCAACATAGGAATTTTGGGGGGACACAGACATTCAGTCTATGGCACCACATATGTAACTGTCAGAGTCTGTGTGGCTGTGTCACCTTGTAGTACCTGTTTGTGCTTATGACAGCTGTCATCTCTGGGTCTGGGATGCCAGTGCCCCTGTGCTGTTATGTTACACAGCGGCTGTGTCTGTGATCTTTCATACTTTTTTTCTTTTTTTTTTTTCGGCCGCACTGCGCGGCATGTGGGATCTTAGTTCCCCGACCAGGGATTGAACCTGCGCCCCCTGCAGTGGAAGCGTGGAGTCTTAACCACTGGACCTCCAGGGAAGTCCTCTGTCTGTGATCTTTTCCTTTCGGTGTGTGACAGACTGTGCATGTACGTCACCCTGGGAGTGGCAGTGTCTATGGCTGGGTGTGTGCCCATTTGGCATCTGATGGCTGTTTCCTGTGTGTGTGTGTGTGTGTGTGTGTGTGTGTGTGTGTGTGTGTGATCTTATCAGCCACGGTGTCCATAGTTATTACGCACGAGCGTGTGCCTGTTCCGGTACCTGTGTCTGTGTGTGAGTTTTCACGCATGGGACAGGGTTACCTATGTGTGTGTGTTCAGACAGTTTCACCACATAAGCTGTGTCTGACATTTATCCCAGCTGGGAGTGTGCCATGCTGGGCAGGTTTTGTGTGTCCTTGTTGCCAGGTGTGGGTCCAGCAGTGCCCCCAGGTGCCCTGATGGTGCCCCTTTGTGCCCCCACCCGCCCAGGGAGCCATTTGTGCTGGCCAGGCTGCAGCCCGAGGATGGCCTCTACCTCATCCACTGGAGCACCAGCCACCTCCACCGCCTTATCCTCACGGTGGCCCAGCGCGACCCGGTGGGCCTGGGGCGGGGGTCCTGGGCTGGGGCTGGGCGTGCTCCCTGCCTGGACCCCTGCTCACTGCCCTCATCCCTGCTGCCACCCGCTCCAGGCACCTGGCATGAAGGGCTTGCACCTGCGGAAGTTCCCCATCAAGCTGCAGGCTGGGACTGTCGTGCTGGAGGGCTGGGACCGGTCCTTCCCCAGCGTGCGCGAGCTGCGGGTTGCCCTGCAGGGCTGCTCCCTGCGGGCCGGCGACGACTGCTTTTCCCTGCGCCACTGCTGCCTGCCACGGCCGGGAGGTACCAAGACGGGGGTGCCACGGGGCCGGGGGGGGGTGCCTCTTCCCTCCGTGCCAGCCCTCAGGGACTGCTTCCATCCCCAGAGATCTCCAACCTCATCGTCACGCGGGGACCTCGGGCCAGCAGCAGGCCGCTCAACCTCAGCCATCTCAGCTTCCACCGGGTCCGCCAGGAAGACATCACCCAGGTGCGTGGCGCAGGGGTGGCCCCTGCGGGCGTAGGGCTCCAGGGAGGCAGGCTGGAGCCGTTGTCATGGAGATCTTCCACACCATGTCCCCACAGCTGTCCCACTTGGGCCAGGGCACAAGGACCAACGTGTATGAGGGCCTCTTGCGAGTGGGGGGCGGAGGCCCCGAGGAGGACAAGGTGGATGGCGGGGACCCCCCCATGCCCGGGGCGGGCTGTGAACAGGAGCTGCGAGTGGTACTCAAGGTGCTAGATCCCAGTCACCACGACATCGCCCTGGTGAGTGAGCATGGCCAGGGGATGGAGGGCAGGGTGAAGAGGGTCAGGGTCAGGGCCTGCAGCCCCCTAACCTGCCCCGTCCCCACAGGCCTTCTACGAGACAGCCAGCCTCATGAGCCAGGTCTCCCACGTGCACCTGGTCTTCGTGCACGGCATCTATGTGCATGGCTCCGAGAGTGAGTGGGCCCTGCCCCACCCCCGACATACACACACACCCCACCCCACTCTGCCCCATTTACAGCCCGACCCCACTTATACTCTTGACCTGCATCCTTATCCCTGACTGCACACTGACCTTTGACCTACACCCCGACTCATGAACGCACCCCAACCTGTGCCCATCGACTCTCACCTCCAGCCTAAACCCTGTCCACAGCATGACCCTTAGCAGCTCCCTGATCCCTGGCTACGCCCCAACCGTCTACCTACACCGCGACTCCAGGCTGCATCCCTAGCTCCGTCTACCACCCAAACACCTCTACAATCCAGCCCCTGTGTATCCTCTGACCCCCTCAATACCGTGACAGCATGCAGACCCCAGCCTTGTTGGCCACCCCGATCCTCCCAGACCTCAGCCCCTGCTCCTCCCCCACCTCTCCCGCTACTCTGTGTGCACCTCCTTGTACAGGGCGCCCACGGCCAGCCCCCAGACCCACCGACCTCAACGCCATGTGTCCATCTCTCCTGCTTTCCCCCCAAAGCTGGCCTACGTGCCGACCCGGCATACCTCTCACTGCACAAGCACCCCCAGCCCTGTGGGATCCCAACCTCCAGCTCCACTCCCTCCACTCGTCTGCACCCTCCCCCCCGGTTCCCCAGTCCCGTCCTGACCTTTGTCACTCACTCGCAGCCTCCTCTCTACCCCAGCCCCACCCCGGACCCAAATGCCACCGTTCAGCTCGGCCTCACCCTGCCCCCACCTCTGCTGGCCCTCCATACTGCATTCCTCCTCTCTCCAGAGTCGCTCCCGAGCCTCCCCCCACGCCCCTGCCCGACACCTTCCCCACCTACAATCCCAGCTCCCCCCCCACCGCGTCCTGCCCCCGGCACCCTGGAGGGTAAGCTGGTGGGCAGCACCTGCAGTGGCTGGGCCTTTGCAGACATCATGGTGACGGAGTACGTGGAGCACGGGCCCCTGGATGTGTGGCTGCGGCGGGAGAGGGGCCACGTGCCCCTGGCCTGGAAGCTGGCAGTGGCCCAGCAGCTGGCCAGCGCCCTCAGCTACCTGGTGCGTGGTTCTGCGGGCGGGGCCTGCGTGGGTGGGGAGGGTCAGGGCAGCCCCCGTGTTGCGTATGGAGGCCTGAACGCACCCATCCACGCACTAGATCTTCCCATGACCCTCCTCTGCTCACGCACCCCTGTGGCTCCCGTCTCTTCCCACCTCCTCCACTTGATGTCCAAGGCCCTGTGGCAGTCGCCTCTGTCACTCTTGCCGTTGGTTCCCGAGCCCTTCCTGGTCCAGTCACCCCAGTTTCCAGGACACCCCCCTGTGTGCCGGGCTCTGTCCTGGGCCCTGGGGACCCAACAGAGAACAAAACAGACAGAAGTTTCTGTCCTTGGGGAGCTGGCATTTTAGTTGGGAGGGACAAACGAGAAATAATCATTAGTACATTACATTACATAATATGCCAGAAAGTAGCAAGAACTGTGGGGAATAAAGCAGAGGTGGAGATGAGGATTTGATACAGTTTGGGGAAGAGGTGATGTCAAACAGGTGGGTTGGGGAAGGCCTCACTAAGGTGACCTGGAGGTGACATGGGGTGGGGGGAGAGAGGCGGGTAGTTGTGAGTGTATCTGGGGGAAGTGCATTCCAGGCAGAGGGGACAGCCAGTGCAAAGGCCCTGGGGAAGGAGCATGCCTGCCATGGGTTTGAGGACCATAGTAGGGTCCTCTGGCCTTTTGTCCCTGGCTGAGAGCCTTGGCCACCAGCACTGGGAAAACAGGAAGGACCCACTGGAGACCCAGTGCTGCCTTGTCACTATGACAATGGACTGGCATCTCCATAATGACCATGATTGTCTTTTTCACTTGGGCTGTCCCTGGGGGGGCCATGTGGGATGGGGTAGGGGTGGGGTCTACAGCCCCCAGTGGCCACGCCCCCTTTCCCCCCCACCCCAGGAAGACAAGAGCCTGGTTCACAGCAACGTGTGTGGCCGGAACATCCTGCTGGCACGGCTGGGGCTGGCGGAGGGCACCAGCCCCTTCATCAAGCTGAGTGATCCCGGTGTGGGCCTGAGCGCCCTCTCCAGGGAGGGTGAGGACGCAGGCAGGGCTGGGCACAGGGGCGGGCTTCCCCCACTCCTTTTACCTTGCTGACCTCTGGCTCTGGCCCCCAGAACGGGTGGAGCGGATCCCCTGGACAGCCCCTGAGTGCCTGTCCGGTGGAGCCAACAGCCTAAGCACTGCAGCCGACAAGTGGGGCTTTGGTGCCACCCTCCTGGAGATCTGCTTCGATGGGGAGGCCCCCCTGCAGGGCCGCAGCCCCTCCGAGGTATGTCCAGGGGACCCCTGGGCCCTTCCCACAAAGAGGGCTGGCACCGCCAGGGAGTCCAGAGGGTACATTCAGGGTCCAGAGCTGCCTCCTCTCTGGCTGTGAAGCCTCATCTCTCTGGGGCTCCATCAGGTCATCTGTCAGTTGCAGTGAACTGCAGTCCCAACCTCATAAGGTCGTTATGGCACAAAGCAAATAGATCACATGCTTTAGGCAGAGTGACCAGGGCATCAAGGGGGAGGCACAGGCTGTCGGGAGGAAGGGGACCCAGAGGATGCCCCTGACCCAGCTGAGGGGTGGGGCAGGGCTTCCCAGAGGAGGTTTTAATATAAGTGCAGAAATATCAGTGTCCCAGGCTAGGAAGAGCAGCCTAGGTGGTGGACACAGCCTATGCAAAGGCCGGGAGGCTTTGGGGCATTCAGGGAGCTGCAGTATGCAAAAGCGTCCTGGGAGCAGAGTTGGGTGGAAGGCAGGGCAGGAAGGGCCAAGTGTGAGATGCTCCAGCACAGCACAGTCTGCTCTACTTAGGTTCCAATCCTGACTCTGCGGTGGTGGGCAAGTCTGCATCCCATTGCCGAGGCTCAGTGGCCTCATCTGTAAAATGGGAATGACAAGAACAAGGACCTGGCTGGTCTAGCCCTGCTCTGAGGACTTGACTCTGCCTCTTGTGGAAGGAGACTGAGGGTGTACACCGCCTCCTTCCGGTTCCCTCTCCAACAGAAAGAGCGCTTCTACCAGAAGCAGCACAAGCTGCCTGAGCCCTCGTGCCCAGAGCTGGCCACACTCACCAGCCAGTGCCTGACCTATGAGCCAGCCCAGCGGCCATCCTTCCGCACCATCCTGCGTGACCTCACTCAGCTGCAGCCGCAAAGTGAGCATCACTCCAGGGCGGGGACCCTGGAGACGGGGAGGGGCTGGGATCCCTGCTGACTCGGGCATGGTGCACCCAAGTCTCTGTACAGTGGCTTAGGGTGTGTGCCGGTTTCTAATTCACTTAAGTAAGGGGGAGGGGAAGCCCCGAGTTCTCCTTTATGTTTTGCTTGGGGAGAGCCACAGCTTCTTTGGATGAGTTAGACCCTGGCAAATTTTTTGGTTATTAATGAAAAGTTTGTGCCCTTTACCCGATCTCAGAACATCCCAGGTGTTGGTTATGGTGCAGCCAACTCTGTGTTTTGGACAAGAAGTGGAATTTTCCAGCCCTTGCAAAAAAAAAAAAAAAAAAAAAAGTTTCCTTATCTCTGGGATCGGATGCTGGGGATAGCAGTAGCTGGCTTTCTGTGTCCCCAAGTGTGGACCCTTTTGGGGAAAGGGCTGTGTTCCAGACTCACCCACTGTAGCTCTTCCAGATCTCGTTGATGTCTTGTCTGTGAACCCGGACTCACCGGCGTCAGATCCTACGGTTTTCCACAAGCGCTATTTGAAAAAGATCCGGGATCTGGGTGAGGTAAGGGCGAGGCCTGGAGGACTGGGGGCAGGGCATGGGCTGCTAGAAGGCCCTGGCCTTAGAGACCCTCAGCTTCAAGGGAGGCCCCGGGGAATTGAAAGGGAGGCCTCGGCCACAAGGGGACCATCCACATGAAGTAGGTGGGGCCTTGGATTTTCCAAACAAACCTGCCTGGAGGTGGGGCCTGGGGAGCTGGGGGTGGGGCTGACGCTCCTGCACGCTCCGGCCAGGGTCACTTCGGAAAGGTCAGCCTGTACTGCTACGATCCAACCAATGACGGCACTGGTGAGATGGTGGCCGTGAAGGCCCTCAAGGCAGGCTGCGGTCCCCAGCTCCGTACAGGCTGGAGGCGAGAGATCGAAATCTTGCGCACACTCTACCACGAGCACATTGTCAAGTACAAGGGCTGCTGCGAGGACCAAGGTGGGCGGGGCCTAGAGATGTAACGGGGCGGGGCTATGTCTTGGGTGTGGCTTGGTGGGCGGGGCCAGCAGGACCTGGCCAATTAGAGCCTCTCAGTCCCAGGCTGGAGGATGCAGTTTTCAGACACCAAGGTGGGCGAGGCCCGGCTGCTTCCTTTCCATCCTTAGGCGCTCTGCTGGGGCCAGGATGGGTGGGAGCCACCGTCAGCTCCCTTGACTGTGGATGGGTTCAGGATGGGTCTGCCCCACCTGAGGACTGGTCCTAGTGTGGATGGATCTTGGTTTTCCCTCCCCACCTTGGGATAGGGGGTGCAGGGTGGGCAGCCTGTGGTCCAGGTCTCTACCATCCTTACGGGCCGCTCCTCTCCTGTGTCAGGCGAGAAGTCGGTACAGCTGGTCATGGAGTACGTGCCCCTGGGCAGCCTCCGAGACTACTTGCCCCGGCACAATGTCGGGCTGGCCCAGCTGCTGCTCTTCTCCCAGCAGATCTGCGAGGTGGGCCTGCCTGCCCCTGCTCCCAGAAGCTGCCCCCTTCTTTGGCTTGGCCTGAGCTTCCTATCTCTCCCACCAACCCCCCTGGGCCTGCTCTCCTCCATCCTTGTCCATTCAGCTGATCACCTGGCCACACCTCCACTGGCCCAGGGCCCCACCCCGCCTCCCAATTCTACCGCCCCCTGCCCCGGGGGAGCCCCCCATGTGGCTCCACCTCTGCTGTCCAGCTCTGCTCCTTTTTGCTCTGGCCGCAGCTGCCATCCTGCCTGTTCTCGCGCCAGGTCCCCGCCAACTTGACTGTCCCCCAGCCATCCTGGTCACTGCTTCTCAGGCCCGGTCCTGCCCCCGCGCTGATCCTGACTCACCCCACCCCCAGGGTATGGCCTACCTGCACGCGCAGCACTACGTGCACCGAGACCTGGCCGCACGCAACGTGCTGCTGGACAACAACAGGCTGGTCAAGATTGGGGACTTCGGCCTCGCCAAGGCCGTGCCCGAAGGCCATGAGTACTACTGTGTGCGCGAGGATGGGGACAGTCCCGTATTCTGGTAACCAGCGGGGCCCAGCCGGAGGGAGGGGTGCCAGGGTCACCTGGAGCAGGCAGGGTGGGGGAGATGGGTGCTGGGGTCTCAAGACGACAGGGCCTGGGTCAAGTGAGACTGCCCCCCCTCTTAAGCGGGGGGAGCTTAACTGGGGCCACAGGGCTCCTAAGCCTCAGGTAAGGACTCCAGCTCGGTCTGGCCCAAGGCCTGAGTGCCCTCTCTCCCCAGGTATGCCCCGGAGTGCCTGAAGGAGTGTAAGTTCTACTATGCATCCGACGTCTGGTCCTTTGGGGTCACCATGTATGAGCTGCTGACCTACTGTGACTCCACCCAGAGCCCCCCCTCGGTGAGAGCCAGGCCCGCGCCCCAACCCCATACTAGAGGAGTTAGCGAGGCATGCATTCAGTTCCCAGCTCCCCCACCCTAGCAAGAGCTTAACCCACCTGAGCCTCACAGTCGCATTCTGTAAAGTGGGCCAGTTACACTGCAGAGGGCTTGGATTGTGACAGAAACCCACTCAAATAGGAACGGCTTATTCTGCCATTTGCAAACCCCAAGGGGACAGTGGGAACATGGCTTGATCTAGACCTTCAAATGCCATCAGGAATCCCATTTTCTCCATCTCTCAGCTCTGCTGTTCTCCGTGGTAGCATTTTTTTTTCACCGTGCCATGCGGCATGTGGGATCTTAGTTCCCCCATCAGGGATCGAACCTGTGCCCTCTGCAGTGGAAGCACCGAGTCTTAACCACTGGTAGCATTTCTCAAGCAAGCCTTCCCTTTGTTGTGGCAACAGTGGACCCAGCTGAGGGGAGGAGGGTCTTTCTCTTTCCAACATAATTCAGGACTCTGATTGGCCCAGCTTGGCTCACGTGCCCTCCAGGGAGCCACTCACTGTGTAGTCCTTGGCTGACGGGAGGAGCCTAGAGTATGTTAGGGGTTTATTCCCAAAGCCAATCAGAGTGCCTTTATAGGAGAATTTAAAAAAAAGGTTTCTGAACAGGCAAAAACAACTTGCTGAGGCTAAATAGTAATAGCACCTGATTCAGACTTACTCTATGAATATTAGTTTATCTTAAGTTTCACAGTAACCCCAGGTGGTAGATGTTATCACCCATCTTACAGATGAGAGAACTGAGGTCCAGAGAGGCGAAGTCATAAGACCAATGTTATGCAGCTAAGAAGTGGTAGAGATGGCATTAGAACTCCTGCTGTCCAGCTTCAGGCTCTTGACCTCTATCTAGGCAGCCCCGCCTCTTAAAAAGAGCTTGTCCTGTTTCTTCTGTAGAAATTCATCGAGCTCATAGGCCTCACCCAGGGGCAGATGACAGTGCTGAGGCTCACTGAGCTGCTGGAACGAGGGGAGAGGCTGCCACAGCCAGAGAAATGTCCCTGTGAGGTGAGACCCTCCCTTTTCCCCCTGCCCCCACCATCGGACCAGGGAGAGAGCAGAGATCACAGCCTCAGTTTTTCCTTCCCCAGATCTATTGCCTCATGAAGAACTGCTGGAAAGCAGAGGCCTCATTCCGCCCGACCTTCCAGAACCTCATACCCATCCTCAAAACTGTCCACGAGAGATACCAAGGCCAGGCACCCTCAGTGTTCAGTGTCTGCTGAAGCCCGCCAGCAGCTCTGCTTGGGGGGATTGGAGCAGACAGTACCCACAGAGAGGACCTCCTGCTCCCCACCCTAAGAGGAGCCCAAGAGGGGGTGGTCAGCCTCACTGACTCCCTGTGCCTTACCCCTGTCTGGAGGCCCCACCCCTCTGAACTGACTTTCCTTGTCTTAGTCCGTTTGGGCTGCTATAACAAAACGCCACAGACTGGATGGCTTATAAACAACAGAAATATATTTGTCACAGTTCTGGAGGCTGGGAAGTCAAGATCAAGGCACCAGCTTTTTTGAATTTTGGCAAAAGCCCTCTTACTGGTTCATAGCCTATGCCTTCTTACTATGTCCCCACAAGGTCCAAGGGGGCAAGGCATCTTTCTGGAGCCTCTTTTATAAGGGCACTAATCACATTCATGAAGGCTCCACCCTCACGACCTATGCACCTCCTAATACCATCACGCTGGGTGTTAGGATTTCAACATAGTGATTTTGAAGGGGATGAAACATTCAAACCATAGAACCTGCCAAGATCATGAGCCTGATACAGGCGCCTGAGGGACCCAGGACAAGCAAGGAGCTAACCAGGCCCTTGAATCCGATCTTTTTTATCTTCCCCCAGCTCCTGCCATTGGAGCCCACTATCTCCCCTAACTGGTTAAAAACTCATATTTCCTCTGCTAGAGGCATGGTCCTTGGGCCCTTCTTCAGCAAGTGTCCACTCTCCTGGGAACTGCAGCTAGAGCAAGACACTCATTGCGGAAGAAGTCAGGTTCAACTATCGAACCTTTGCTCACCTCTAAATCACCAGCCAGCAATTAGACCAATGCCTGGAACACAGAAGGCCCTCAAGATATATGTTAAATGTATCAACAAAGGACCTGGGGGACCACATGCCATGTAAATAAGATTGCCAGTTTCACCTTTTTCTTGCTGTGTAACCTCAGGCAAGTGGCTTCCTCTCCATGGGCCTTAGCTCTCAACTATGAACTTGGGATGGTCATGCTTGCTGGCTTGTAGGACTAATGTCAAAAGCTAATGAGGGCTTCCCTGGTGGCGCAGTGGTTAAGAATCTGCATGCCAACGCAGGGGACATGGGTTTGATCCCTGGCCCAGGAAGATCACACATGCTGCAGAGCAACTAAGCCCATGCACCACAACTACTGAGCCTGCGCTCTAGAGCCCGTGAGCCACAACTACTGAAGCCTGTGCACCTAGAGCCCGTGCTCTGCAACAAGAGAAGCCACGACAATGAGAAGGCCGCACACTGCAACAAAGAGTAGCCCCCACTCGCTGCAACTAGAGAAAGCCCGCGCACAGCAATGAAGACCCAACACAGCCAAAAATAAAAGCAAATAATTTTTTTTGAAAAAGAGCTAATGAGGTCGTATCCGTTAAGTGCTTAGCAGAGAGATATGCAAACAACTGCTCAATAAACATTTGATATTATTGTTAATCTGGTGTCTGCCAACGTGTTTCTGCGTAACAGGTACACTTGAAATGGGTCTGCCACATTGTGAAAGGCAGGCAGATTTCTTTCCCATGGGATTTCCTAAGACCCTGTGCATTGCAGCTCTCCTGACTGGACAGTTTCACACTATTCTAGTGATATTTGCTTTTTATAACAGTTTTTAAAATTAAATATTCATTATAATTATAAATCTTCCTTTTTTTTTGATAGATATTGCCATAGGCAGTGAAATGTTTCCCTCCTCTATCCATCAGCCACCACTGTCACCTCGCTGGGAGACAACTAATGTTATCTGGTTTCCTGTTTTGGCTTCCAGAGACATTTTATCCAGATACAAGGAAATCTGTGCACATATTATATTTCTCCATCTTTCACAAAAATAATAGTATGTGCTGCTATATAGAGCTCTAGCCTGTATCTTTTCTATTTTTTTTCCCACATAATAGGCCTTGGAGGCAAACAGTGTTTTCTCTTTCTATTTTATGGTTGTGTTGTAGCTCATCATTCAGATGTCATCGGCATTTGTTCATGTAATCATTTCTTTTTTTTTTTTTTTTTTTTTTGTGGTATGCGGGCCTCCCCCTGTTGTGGCCTCTCCCGTTGCGGAGCACAGGCTCCGGACGCGCAAGCTCAGCGGCCATGGCTTACGGGCCCAGCCGCTCCGCGGCATGTGGGATCCTCCCAGACCGGGGCGCGAACCCGGTTCCCCTGCATCGGCAGGCGGACGCGCAACCACTGCGCCACCAGGGAAGCCCCATGTAATCATTTCTAATCCTTTGCCATACCCAGGGCTGCTGCAGTGAGTAACCATGTGTGCACATAGTTTCACCCACGTTCAAGGATATCTGTAGGACAAATTTCCAATGGGAATAGCTGCACGATCTAACTTGGTAATTTGGAAGGTCATTGCCAGTAGAATATATTTTGATAGTTGATAGGGCAAGTCTCTCCTCATTCTTTTCTCAAAATTATCTTGGCTTGTTCTTGGGCAGCTACTTTTTTTTGGCATTCTTTTTTTTAAAAAATATTTTCCGGGACTTCCCTGGTGGCACAGTGGTTAAGACTCCACACTCCCAGCGCAGGGGGCCCCGGTTCGATCCCTGGTCGGGGAACTAGATCCCACACACATGCCGCAACTGAGAGTTTGCATGACACAACTAAGGAGCCAACGAGCCGCAACTAAGGAGCCCTCCTGCTGCAACTGAGACCGAGTGCAACTAACTAAATAAATAAATATTTTTTAAAAATTATTTTCCGTTATGGTTTATCACAGGATGTTGAATATAGTTCCCTGTGCTATGCAGTAGGACCTTGTTGTTCTCTCTCTCTGTTTTATTCTTTTTCTTTTTCCTTTTGTCCTACCCAGTTACATGGAGATTTTCTTGCCCGTTTGGAAGTCTGGTATCTTCTGCCAGAGTTCGGTTGATGTTCTGTGAAAATCCTTGCACATGTCAATTTTTTTTTTTTTTGGCCGTGCGGCATGTGGGATCTTAGTTCCCCGACCAGGGATGGAACCCATGCCCCCGGCAGTGGAAGCGCGGATTCTTAACCACTGGACCACAAGGGTAGTCCCTGTAGATGTATTTTTGATGTATCTGTGGGAGAAGGTAAGCTCCACATCCTACTCCTCCGCCATCTTGATCCAATCTCAGGACCTTGTTGTTTATCCTTGTTGTAAACTATGTGTAATAGTTTGCATCGGGCAGCTACTTTTTTAAAACGTTTATTATGACCAATTTAAAGCATATTCATAACTAAGGAGAATAATGTAATGAACCTACACTTAACCAACAGCCAGCATCAATGGTTTCTAATACCCATGGCCAGTCTCTTTTTTTAAAAAATAAATTTATTTATTTATTTTTGGCTGCGTTGGGTCTTTGTCACTGTGCGTGGACTTCCTCTAGTTGCAGTGAGTGGGGTTACTCTTCGTTGCGGAGCACGGGCCCTAGGTGCACAGGCTCAGTAGCTGTGGCTCGAGGGCTCTAGAGTGCAGGCTCAGTAGTTGTGGCACACAGGCTTAGGTGCTCCGTGGTATGTGGGATCTTCCCGGACCAGGGCTTGAACCCATGTCCCCTGCATTGGCAGGCGGATTCTTAACCACTGCGCCACCAGGGAAGCCCCATGGCCAGTCTTCTTTCAACTTGACCCATGCCACTGGATCATTTGGAAGCAAATCTCAGAAGGCATAGCATTTCATCTGTAAAAACTTTGATATCTATCTTGAAAGATATTACCACAAACAATAACTACAATGTCATTATCACAACTGGAAAGTTTAATTCCTCAATATCATTGTATAGTTTAGAGTGTTTTGATTTCCCTAATTGTCTCTTCAGTATTTGGTGTTTGTTTGTTTACAGTTTGTTCAAATAAAACTCCAAACAAGGTCCATGCATTGACTTTGGTTGGGGGCAGGTTCCTTTAAGTTCTGGATTCCTCTTCTTCTTTTTCCCCCCTT
>NW_021145595.1:0-15462 GCF_002837175.3 Physeter macrocephalus
CCTGTGGCCAAGGACAGATTCCCTGCCCAAACACGTATAAGTGTGAAGTTGTGCATTGGGAGACACAGAGAGGCAGAGACAGAGAGACAGGGAGGAGTCGGACGCAAGGCCAGCAGCAAGTGTGCGGGTGGCGTTGGTGGGGCTTTCAGAGCACAAGGGCTTGTAGGAGACATCATGGCAGGGGAGGGACCGGAGGAGCAAGGACACACATGATACCTGGGGGCTATTGCATGTGTGAGCCATCAGGGGCTGGGGCGGGGGCGGGGGCGGTGGGTGGTTAGGAGACACGTGGGGTTGGTGCATGTGTTGTTGTCTGGGATGAGTTACCTGAAATGACAGGTATGGGGGAAGCCTTTGGAAGTAGGTGTACTTCTGTTAAATGATGGGAGATGGAGTGGGGGGGGGTTTAGGTGCAGGCAGAGAGAGTGCCATGAAGCAGGTGTGTTCTCAAGTGACAGCGCGTGGGACGGCTCTTCTGGAAGGACCGGTGTGATGGTAGACAAGGCCAGCATCGTAAGGGAGAGGTATGGGTGAGAGCCAGGAGGGAGGGAGGGAGCAGGCGTTACCCGAGGACAGAGAAGGAGGATGCTCTGCCTACATGCAAAGGAAAGGGTGTGTGTGTGAGAGAGAGAGTGAACAGGTACTGCCTGAGGGGAGACAGAGACGAAGAAATATAGATGTGTGAGAAACAAGTGTGTTTAGAGCTTTAGGGGGCAGGTGGGGTGGTGCACGTGCAGGTAGGAAGGGGATAATGGGGTATGAAATGAGACAGATGCAGGCATTCAGGTGGAAAGGGCAAATTTTGGAGAACAAGTGTTACCTGGAGGTGCAGGTAAGCTATATCATGGGCATCTTTGAGGCAGGTTTCAAGGGACAAGTATTACCTGGGGGGGGGGGTGGGCAGGTGAAAGGAAACAGGTGATACCTGTAGGGGCAGATGAAGGGAACAGGTGTGGAGGAGAGGGTTTACCTACAGGGCACAGGTATAAGGAGACGAATGTTACCTAGAGGTCCAAATATGGGGAACTAAAGGGGGAACATCGATGTGACAGGTGCGTTGATAGACAGGTGTGGGTGAAAGGTGTTACCTGAGGCCACAGGTGTGTGCAGCATGACTCTTTGGGGTGGTGTGCTGCCTCCGTTTCACTCATTACCCCCTCCCCCCCTCCCCAGGGGCCAGCTGTGCTCTCCCACCCCTCCCAGGGCTCTGGCCCGCGGCAGGGCACTCAGTTAGCTCTGGGCTTGGCCTGCCGGGCAGCCGAGGCTCCTGAGGCTGCTTGGCGATGCGGAGCGCGTCTGGGCCTCGGCGGGCTGGCCGGGCTGGGGGAGCGGGAGGGGGGGCCGTTTAGCCGTGATAGATCCGCGCGCCGCTTGTCTCTTAATCTCCGGAGCGACCGATCGATTCGCTATTTCCCTTTGTTGCCAGAAAATTCGATCCTGGGCCTGGAATTAGGTCCCCGGCTTAATCTGAGCGGAAACCAGCGAGGGGGAGACAGAGATAGACACTGGGAGAGACGGAGACAGAGATATTGAGAGACAGAGAGAGGCAGAGACAGAGAGATAGAGAGATGCTGAGAAAGCTAGGGGAAGGCAGAGATAGGCACAGAGATTCTGAGAGACAGCCTAAGGAGTTGGACCCAAAGAGGTAGAGACAGATGCTGCGAGAGACAGAGTCACAGAGACAGAGGGAAAGATTCTGGGAGAGCTGGAGGTGGACACAGAGATCCTGGAAGAGACAGGGACAGAGAGTCAGTGAGGAGAGACCCAGCCAGGAAAGAGATGTCAGAGGTGGCCCAGCGTGGTGGTCCTGGGACAGTTGTGAAATGACTGGGACAGAAAAGGTGTGTGGCACTAGGCCACCTGTCCCCAAGGACACGCCCCCCCAAAGGTCACGGCCAGGCCTGCACTCCCAGCCCAGAAGCGTGCAGACCCCAGAATTGGCCCAAATGTCCTTCCCACAGCCCCTGGGACCCCTCACACCAAATATCCCGACCCCAAATATCCAGAGCCCAATTTGCAACCCTCAGCTCTGAACTCCAGCTCCAAATCCAGACCTCCCAGCCCCCCCGAATCCAACCCCCCACGGTGAGCCCAGCCCCAAATATCCACACCCCTGGTCCTGACCCCCAGCCCCAAACAGTCAGCCCTCAATCCCAAAGATCCAGCCTCTTGGCTCTGAGCCCCCAGGTCCCAAATTTCAAGCCCTCAGCCCTGCTCTCTAAACCCGAGACTCTCGCCCCAAAAGTCCAGACCCACCCTCAGGTCGGCCCGCCAGCCCGCGCTCTCACCGCCGCATCTCCCGCGCTCTCAACACACTCTCCAGCGCCCTGGTCCTGGACCCCTGCCCCGAGGGCGCAGCTCCAGCCCTCTCTCCCTCCCTCCTCCCGGGAGTCGGACGCAGCCCCACCCGCCTCCCCGCCTCCGGCTCGGGGAGCCCAGCTCCGGAGGTCTCCCGGGAGCGCCTCCCGCGGCCCGGCCCCCGCCCGGGAAGGAATCCCCGCCCCCATCCCCGCCCCTGCGCCGGCCGCGGCGCTCACTCACTTTCCGGGGCTTTTGCGCATCCGCACCGGTCCGGGGAGAAGTGTTTAAAGTTCGGATCCCGCAGCCATGGCCCCCGCGGCGTCCTGGGGAGTGGGCACCGGGGCGGGGGACGGGGTGGGGGGAGATGCCCAGAGCCCCGGGGGGGACGGAGCCAGAGGGGGCGCGAGCAGGGAGCGAGAGTCACTGAGAGCCCGGGCCACCGCGAGACGGCCAGAGACACAGAGACGGGGGCGGAGCAGAGACAGGGAGATGGAGAGACCCCGGAACAGAGGCGCGCAAAGAGAGAGAGAGACGCGGGAAGCTGGGCACGGAGCTCCGGGCGGGCGGCGGCGCCGCGAGCGAGGCGCGGGGCAGCAGGGCCGGGGCGGGGGGCGCGGGGGCGACCGGCCTCCTGCGCCTCCTCCCGCGCTTCCGCCTCCTCCTCCCGCTGCTCCTCGGCGCGCGCCGCGCGCCTCCCGCCCTCGCGGCCGCCGGCCCGGCTCCGCGCGCAGATATATGGAGGCTGCGGCGGCGGCGGCGGGCGGTGCGGGGGAGGGGGCGGGAGCGCGATCGATGGAATATAATTTTCCTCAAACTCGGAAAATAAAGTTCAGAGCTGATCAAATTTGAAAACAGATGTCGAATCGCGACTCTAAATAAGGTTCGATCCCGGGACTGAGGGAGTGGGGGCTGCGGGCGGGGGTGCGTGGAGAGGCGGAGACCCCCCTCCTCTCCCTTTCCCTCCCCTCCGCGTTCCGCCCCTCCCGAGGAGGACGCGCGGACAAACCGACGGGCATGAGGTGGAGGTGGCAACTACGTGACCAGGACCCCTGCTGGACACGCAGGACTGGACCTGGACACGACTCGCGCGCGCACACACACAGTCTGGGTAGCAGACACACAGACTCGGACATAGGGACACACGAATACACTAACACAGACAGTGCAAACACACACAGGACACAGCCTATGGGCACATGGATACACAGCAGTAGCAGACACACACACACACACACACAACAGATGGACACACAGCCTGCACACACAGACCTACCCTGACTTATAGCCACTCCCTGATCCACGGACCCACAGACTGGACACATGGACACACACAGATCCATGGTGACATACAGCTACACTCCACCCCTGACACACGAACCCTCTTGACACACGAGCCCAGGGCATGTGGACAGACACACAGACAATCACAGACAGAACCGAGGGCAGGCACACTGACACTCCCTTTCACATGCCCACGCGGTCACAGGAGCACATACCCACAACTGAAGCGACGGGGAAGGGCCCCATCCCAGGATCCGCTCCCATTGAAATAACAAGGAAATAGCCACTGGCCTCAGGGCCCCGAGAGCAGCCCCCAGCCCAGAATTCAGCTCCCACTCAGATGCCCTAGCCCAGCCTGACCCTGGTCCTCACTAGCCACGCTTCTGTTCCCTCTCTCGCACCTACCTCACCCCTTCTCCTTCTCCCCCTTGCTGCTTCCCTCCCCCACTTCCTCTCCCATCCCAAGGTCAGGCTCCACCCCCAAGCCTCAGTGCCACCTCCTCAGGGGATCACCCCTGGAGTCACCTGCCTCCAGAGGGGAAAGTGTCTGGGGCAAGACAATAGTGTCCAGGACAGCTCTGTGAGATCTCCCCAGCCCCACTGACCCCCGGGTGCCAATACCGAGGTGCTGAAGGGATGAAGAAGGCTTCAGACAGGCCCCAGCTCCAGCCCTATTCACCACTCCTCCCCTGGGCAAGTCACTAAACATCCCCCAGTCTCAGTTTTCTCATCTGCAAAATGGGGCAATAATGTCAATTACATGCTAGGGTTAAACACGGACATGGGAGAGCACTTGGCACCATGCCAAGCTCCAAACAAACACCCCTGCTCTGAGCATTACTACTTCAAAATAATCATATTGAAAATACTAAACATTCGGCTGGAAAATAAGAACTCCTTCACTTGTCTCTACATGGAACAACACTCTTTCAAGTAGGCAGCAGGAAGCCCCTGCCCAGGGTGTCTCTATCCCGTCATTAAGCAGAACTCGAGACACCCTCAGGAAAGCCAGCATCCTCTGGGTATCTAGAACAACCCGGACTGTACACAGCATCCTTGAAGATAGCTCACCAGCTAGACCTGTACCCCTGGGGTGCCTGTGACACCCACCAGACTCTGGAGAACATCTTCCTGGCACCTTCACCGTGGGTGGCTCTGAATGTTCTGGAACACCCTCTGTGGGGTAGGATGCCTCATCTGCACGTGGCGCCCTTTGGGAGAGAGACAACACCCTTCAGGAAAGCTAGAACACTGTCAGGGCATCAAAAACACCAACTGGAATGTATTTTATGACCATTAAATGCGCGAAAGGGCACCTGAGCAAAGAGAAAGAACACCTTCTAGGCAGAAAGAACGCAACTGACTGTATGTTCCCCCTTCAGTAAAACAGCACACCCTCTGGGAAGATGCCATTTATTACGGTGTACCCAGCACCCATCCTCGGAATGTTAGTGGCACCCGTAAGACAGCAGAAAGCCAAGATAGCTTTCACACCCTATCTTTAAGCCCCACCTCCAGGAGAGATGAAGGCATCTCAGGGTGTCAGAAACACCCCTAGAGTGTAGGTAATACCCGTGAGCGGCTTACAATGCCCAATCAGAGGGTATGGAGGACCCCAAGGAGAGCTCTGATGCCCTCAGTGGCCAGGACCAGTTAGGCTGTACAACACCCACCTGACTGCTCAGAACCCCCTTCCAGAAAGACGGCTTCCTGATTTCCGGGCTGTGCATCTTTGGATGATCTATGTTCCCTCTCTGAGCCCCAGGTGGTTGAGAGGATTCCTGAGATGGACATCAGTGTGCCCTGCCCTGTGAGCAAACAGTAGCTGCTCAATAAAAGCCAGAGTTCTTGTTGTAAGACATTTCCGAGGAGGGGTGTAACACCCACCAGGGCCGTGTATTCACTCCTTAGCAGTATCACCAACACGTACTTGACTTGAAGGAAGCATCTCACGGGAGGGGGACCATTAAGCTGTAGTTAACGTCCCCAGGGAGGCTGCAATAGCAGACGACTGTAGTTAACACCCCACTGAGAGAGAACGCCCTCAGGGTGTTTAATGCCCCCTGGAAATGAGAGAGAGAGAGAGAGAGAGAGAGGACGCCCTCACCAGCCTGAAGCACCCAATGGACTGAATTTATTACCCATGAAGGAGAGAGAACACCTCTGGGGTCTGTAACATCCATTAGACTCTTTCAAACCCCTAGGGAGTATGAGGACCACCGCCCCCCCCCCCGCTCTGTGAGGGCTAATGCGTCCCTTTAGATGGAGGGTAACACCCTGAAAGGGTCTCCAGGTGCCTGAACACTACTAAAGGTGACTGAGGGTGAAACCAGGAGGGGTACACGCTGACCCGCCCCCCTTCTGCCCCAAGAATCCGTCCCCCTAGCCCACTTCCAGGCGGGCAAGGTCCTCCCTGAGCCACAGGAGCACAAGAGGCAAGGATGGCAGTTGGGGGGGGCGCGGAGGGTGGAGTTGGGCTGAATAGGGTCTGTACACAGTTACAATAGCCATGACAATTGTCACTTCAATGGTATTTGCTCTGAGCAGGCACTGGCCCAAGCTCTATACACAGATGAACTAATTCTCTCAACAACCCTACGAGGTAGGTGCTGTTATTAGCTTCATTCCCATTTTACAGATGAGGAAACTGAGGCACAGAAGTCACTTGTCCCCTGCTACACAGCTAGTTAGTGTTGGAAGTGGGACGTGAGCCAAGGCAGCTGGCCGGGTGGGGGTGAGAGGAGGGAGGGGGAGGATGTTTAAGAGAGCAGGGAGGGGATGAGGCTGGGAGGCGGTAAAGAGGGGTTCAGGGAGGAGGGCAGGCAGCCCTGAGTTCCTAGGGAAGTGGCTGGAGGAGGGCCGGGGGAGCGGGGCTGCAGCGAGGCCAGGCCTGGCCGAGGCTGTGGGGAGCGCTGAGGAAATCCAGAGCCGGGGCAATCAAGTCTGCTGGGGGAGGGGGAGCAGACAGCATCTCCCCCTCCCCCACCCCTCCCCCACCCCCACCGCCTGGAAGGTGGCGAAGGATGCAGGCAGGGGATGACACGGAGGACAGACAGACAGCCACACGGGCCGTCGGGAAGCCGGGGAGAGGCAGCCAGCCAGGGCAAATGCGTGTGCGGGGTGGGGTGGGAGTCAGACAGACGGACAAAGGCGGGATGTTGAGAAGACTGGTGGACAGATGGGGGGAGGGGTCCCAGGAGAGGGACGGACAGGCTTAGGGCTTGGGGTTGGGGCGGAGAGGACAGACAGACAGCAGGGGAGAGCGGCCCCGTGCGAGGGGAGGACAGACAGAGGACATGCAGGGAATCGGCGGACAGATGGACGCCGGAGGGGTGGCGGTGCAGGCGCGGCCCGCGAGGCCAGGGCCAGGCCGAGGGCGCGCGTGGCGGCGGCCAGAGCGGGGAGGCGGAGGCCGGGTGAGCGGCGGTGTTTGTGGAGCTGTCGGCTGCGGTGGAATTATGAAAAATAGCAGGCATCGGAGCCGGCCTTCAGCTTCGATTAGGGGAGATGGGACATGACAGGTGCGATCAATACGCAGCCGTTCTATAAAGTGTCAAGTAATGAATCAATTTCGACTAAATTTTCCATTTTTCAGAGGCCGTTCTCCGAGAGAAGAATATCCTCTTTTGTAAAGATATTATTATCGATTTCGGCGGCAATTTGACATCAGGGGTAGTTAATTCCACTCAGAATAAAATTGAAAACACTTGAGAGAGAAAAGAGAGGCGAAGAGTGAGACAGAGAGGGAGAGAGGGGGAGGGAGGGAGGGGCTGGGAGAAGAGAGAGATGGATGGACAGAGAGACAGAGAAGGAGAGACAGAGAGGGAGACAGACAGTGAGAGAGAAGCCCAGAGAGATGGGCGGGGGCAGACGGAGATATGCAGAGACACGGAGACACAGAGAGAGAAACATAGAGATGGCAAAGCCTGAAGTTATAGAGAGGGAGACAGAAACCCAGAGAGACATTCCGAGAGAGACTCAGAGATAGAGAGACGGGGTGGGGGGGGCACTAGAGACAGTTTGAGAGACAAACTGAGAGAGTCTCAGAGAGAAACCCAGGTGTTAGAGACTTGCCACAGAGGTGCAAAGAAATGGACAAAGACAAATTCAGAGAAAAAGATGGAGAAAGAGGCAGGAGAAACTGACAGACAGACAGAGAGACGGAAGAGACACTAAAAGTGAGAGATGAGGAGAAACTTAAGGATCTGGGGAGAGAGACTGAGGGAGTGTTGAGCACAGAGAGGAGAGAAAACGGAAAGGAGAGAGAAGGGGTGGGGGGCAGAGGGGAGGAGAGGGGAGAGAGGCTGCTGAGAGGGAAGGGGAGGGGCCGGCAAGGTCACCCAGGAGGGGGCACAGGCTGAGGGGTCCTGGGGGCTGAGGGTGCACACAGAGATGGGAGTCTGGGGAGAGCCTCCTGCCCTGCCTGTGTTGTCCCCCAAAGTCACTCTGAAGGGAGGGGGGAGTGTGTGTGTGTGTGTGTGTTTGGATGACACAGTCCGAAGTGCAGGGCTGGTTGAGGCAGAGTGTGAGTGTGTGTGCTGTGTGTCTGTGAACTTCTCTGGGGGGCGAGGGGTCTGATGCAGGGCTCCCGGGTGTGACTGGGGTAGGGGGGGGTCTGTGTGTGCCCTTGCATGTTATGACGGAATCCTATTACTTGTGTGTTTCCTGGAATCATCTGTGTGTGTCCCTGTTCCCGTGCCTGCACATGCTGTGGGGCCCTGGCCTTGCAGCCCCATGGGTCTCAGCAGCAGGCAGTGGTGACAACATTTCTGGGTTAGTGCCTGTCAGTCCCCCAGCTGAAATCTCCATTTATCCCTGAGCAGGTCACAGCCCCAGGCTCTCTGCACTTCCTCTGGCAGTCTGACACCCACCCCCCAACTCCGGCCTCCCCCCCTACCCAGCCTGGCTCAAGGCTCCCCGAGGGCAGGGCCTGTGTCAGATTCATCTCTGGGTCCCCACTGAAGGCAGAGTCTGGCACAGGGAGGGTCAGGAAGGGAGTGAGAGGAGGGAGGGGGAGGATGTTTAAGAGAGCAGGGAGGGGATGAGGCTGGGAGGCGGTAAAGAGGGGTTCAGGGAGGAGGGCAGGCAGCCCTGAGTTCCTAGGGAAGTGGCTGGAGGAGGGCCGGGGGAGCGGGGCTGCAGCGAGGCCAGGCCTGGCCGAGGCTGTGGGGAGCGCTGAGGAAATCCAGAGCCGGGGCAATCAAGTCTGCTGGGGGAGGGGGAGCAGACAGCATCTCCCCCTCCCCCACCCCTCCCCCACCCCCACCGCCTGGAAGGTGGCGAAGGATGCAGGCAGGGGATGACACGGAGGACAGACAGACAGCCACACGGGCCGTCGGGAAGCCGGGGAGAGGCAGCCAGCCAGGGCAAATGCGTGTGCGGGGTGGGGTGGGAGTCAGACAGACGGACAAAGGCGGGATGTTGAGAAGACTGGTGGACAGATGGGGGGAGGGGTCCCAGGAGAGGGACGGACAGGCTTAGGGCTTGGGGTTGGGGCGGAGAGGACAGACAGACAGCAGGGGAGAGCGGCCCCGTGCGAGGGGAGGACAGACAGAGGACATGCAGGGAATCGGCGGACAGATGGACGCCGGAGGGGTGGCGGTGCAGGCGCGGCCCGCGAGGCCAGGGCCAGGCCGAGGGCGCGCGTGGCGGCGGCCAGAGCGGGGAGGCGGAGGCCGGGTGAGCGGCGGTGTTTGTGGAGCTGTCGGCTGCGGTGGAATTATGAAAAATAGCAGGCATCGGAGCCGGCCTTCAGCTTCGATTAGGGGAGATGGGACATGACAGGTGCGATCAATACGCAGCCGTTCTATAAAGTGTCAAGTAATGAATCAATTTCGACTAAATTTTCCATTTTTCAGAGGCCGTTCTCCGAGAGAAGAATATCCTCTTTTGTAAAGATATTATTATCGATTTCGGCGGCAATTTGACATCAGGGGTAGTTAATTCCACTCAGAATAAAATTGAAAACACTTGAGAGAGAAAAGAGAGGCGAAGAGTGAGACAGAGAGGGAGAGAGGGGGAGGGAGGGAGGGGCTGGGAGAAGAGAGAGATGGATGGACAGAGAGACAGAGAAGGAGAGACAGAGAGGGAGACAGACAGTGAGAGAGAAGCCCAGAGAGATGGGCGGGGGCAGACGGAGATATGCAGAGACACGGAGACACAGAGAGAGAAACATAGAGATGGCAAAGCCTGAAGTTATAGAGAGGGAGACAGAAACCCAGAGAGACATTCCGAGAGAGACTCAGAGATAGAGAGACGGGGTGGGGGGGGCACTAGAGACAGTTTGAGAGACAAACTGAGAGAGTCTCAGAGAGAAACCCAGGTGTTAGAGACTTGCCACAGAGGTGCAAAGAAATGGACAAAGACAAATTCAGAGAAAAAGATGGAGAAAGAGGCAGGAGAAACTGACAGACAGACAGAGAGACGGAAGAGACACTAAAAGTGAGAGATGAGGAGAAACTTAAGGATCTGGGGAGAGAGACTGAGGGAGTGTTGAGCACAGAGAGGAGAGAAAACGGAAAGGAGAGAGAAGGGGTGGGGGGCAGAGGGGAGGAGAGGGGAGAGAGGCTGCTGAGAGGGAAGGGGGGGGGCCGGCAAGGTCACCCAGGAGGGGGCACAGGCTGAGGGGTCCTGGGGGCTGAGGGTGCACACAGAGATGGGAGTCTGGGGAGAGCCTCCTGCCCTGCCTGTGTTGTCCCCCAAAGTCACTCTGAAGGGAGGGGGGAGTGTGTGTGTGTGTGTGTGTTTGGATGACACAGTCCGAAGTGCAGGGCTGGTTGAGGCAGAGTGTGAGTGTGTGTGCTGTGTGTCTGTGAACTTCTCTGGGGGGCGAGGGGTCTGATGCAGGGCTCCCGGGTGTGACTGGGGTAGGGGGGGGTCTGTGTGTGCCCTTGCATGTTATGACGGAATCCTATTACTTGTGTGTTTCCTGGAATCATCTGTGTGTGTCCCTGTTCCCGTGCCTGCACATGCTGTGGGGCCCTGGCCTTGCAGCCCCATGGGTCTCAGCAGCAGGCAGTGGTGACAACATTTCTGGGTTAGTGCCTGTCAGTCCCCCAGCTGAAATCTCCATTTATCCCTGAGCAGGTCACAGCCTGCCTGGAAGGGAGGAAAGAGGGGGTGGGAGGAAGGACCCCTGGGTTCTGAGACAGAAGGTGACTGGGGACGCTAATGCTTGGGGCTGAGTGTGGTTGGATGACACAGTCCGAAGTGCAGGGCTGGTTGAGGCAGAGTGTGAGTGTGTGTGCTGTGTGTCTGTGAACTTCTCTGGGGGGCGAGGGGTCTGATGCAGGGCTCCCGGGTGTGACTGGGGTAGGGGGGGGTCTGTGTGTGCCCTTGCATGTTATGACGGAATCCTATTACTTGTGTGTTTCCTGGAATCATCTGTGTGTGTCCCTGTTCCCGTGCCTGCACATGCTGTGGGGCCCTGGCCTTGCAGCCCCATGGGTCTCAGCAGCAGGCAGTGGTGACAACATTTCTGGGTTAGTGCCTGTCAGTCCCCCAGCTGAAATCTCCATTTATCCCTGAGCAGGTCACAGCCTGCCTGGAAGGGAGGAAAGAGGGGGTGGGAGGAAGGACCCCTGGGTTCTGAGACAGAAGGTGACTGGGGACGCTAATGCTTGGGGCTGAGGGAGGAGGAGGCTGGGGGGCTGGGGTCCTAGGTCTGAGGGAGGAGGGGGCCGGTTGGCCTGGACACTCCTGAACTGGGATGGCCTGCAGACAGGCCGTGGGACAGCTGGGAAGCTCCTCAGCCATCGGGTCAGCCTCCCCACCAGAAAAGCCTGTACCTGCTGCCCCCTAGTGGACATGGAGATCGGGCCAGCCGAGGGACAGGGAGCGGACAGGTCAAGGAACCCCAGGAAGGGAAAGCAGAGCGACAGACCCAGATGGGAGCAGGGACAGAGAGGCAGAAACTGAGGGAGGGGGACAAAGACACAGGTGGACACAGGAACAGAGATGCAGGGAGGACAGAGAAGTAGGCAGATAAAGGGGCAAGGGTCAGGCAGATAGGACTGAGATCCTGGTCGAAAGCAAGAGAGAAGGAGAGAGAGGCCATGGCACAGGGGCCAAATCAGAGGGGGATAGGGGAAGATGGGGGACAGAGGGGGGTCTGCCCATAGACAGTGGGCACAGAGTAAGGGAGACAGAAAGACTGCTGTTGGACAGAGAGAAGCTGGGCTAGTGGAAGACTCTGGTACAGATAGCACGAGAGACAGAGACAGAAGCCATGTGGACAGAAGGACAGTGTGACAGAGGGATGGCGGGTAGATCTAAAGCAGGGAGAAGAAGGGGGGTGTAAAGAAGAAGAGAAAACCCAGTAAGGAGGCAGAGAGAAATCAGATGGACAGAGAGAGATGAAGGAAGTACAGGCTGACCTAGAGAAAAGAAAAGAGAACGAGATGGGCAGACACTCATAGACAGCCAAATTGACAGAAACTGGCAGGCACACCCAGAAAGACAAGAAAGAGGTGGACAGAGAAAGACAGGTGGACAGAGGGGTCTGGAGAAGCCAGGGCCCCCAAAGCCACGTGGACACCCCAGGATGGAGCAGAAAGTGGTACGAAGGGGTGAGGCTGGATCCAGGACTGGGGGAGACTTTGGCCTCGCAGGGGATCCAGGCTGAGGGGTTTCCGGAGGCACAGCTTTGAAGTGGAGCTGGGGGTGGGGCTCCCCTGGTCGGGGTCTCTGCCCGCCACCCCCCTCCTAATCCCCACCCCCACCCCCGACCCGGCGGGCTGCCCGGCGGAGGCGACAGATTGAGCGATGAGGCACATTACGCACTTAATCCGCCTGATTGAATGTTTTGCTTTCGCCCAAATTGAAACATTAAACAACACGGGACGAGAAGAGGCGGCCGCAAATCACTCATGAAAGATTCATCTTCTCCCCGGCAGCCGCCACCGCCCGCCTCCACCGCCGCCCGCCCCAGCCGGGAAGCCAGGGGCTGGTGGGGAGGGGGGGGCTGGGGCGGCGCCCCTGCCCACTCTGTGGGGCCCCCCCAGCCGTCATGGCCCAGGGAAGTTCTTCTCACTGTCTGGCCTCCATCCCACAGGTGGTCTCAGAGACCGAGACCCCGGATCCCTGGATCAGCCGGGGCAACATGACCTTGGCCCTGCCCCTGTGGGAGGAGAAGCCCTTTTGCCCCTCTGGAGTCTGCTTCTCCAGCTCCCTTCCTGGCCCAGCCCAGGACCCTGGGGCGTGGAAGGTGCTGCTCAGTTGGTCTGGAGCAGGGGGATGAGGTCTGAGACCCTCCTCTCTGTGAAGGGGACTTTCTGGCTTCTGGATGCAGCAGTGGGGGGTGGCACCTGGGGGTGAGTCGGGGGGGCGTTATGTCAGAATGAGTGGAGATGGGAGCACAGGGAATGTGTGTGTGTTTCCTGTCATTCTGGAGTTCAGTCTGTCTGTCCGTCTGCCTTGCAGGGATGCTGTGTGACTGTGCCTGTCTTCGTGTGTCACTACCCCCATGCCTGTGTGATCCTGTGTGTGTAGTTGTAACTCTGGGCCTGTGCATGTCTGTCTGTCGGCCTTTGGGCGTCCGAGTGTAACTCTCTCCATCTGCATCTTGTGTGTAGTATCTTTGCGTGTCTGTGTCTATGTGACTTTCTGGGTGTGACTGTGTGTGACTTCCTGTGTGTTCCTCTGTGGGTGCCTGTGTGTCTGTCTGTCTGTCTTCCTGGGTTTGTCTATGCGCTGCTTGCTCTGGGTCTGTCTGAGGGTCTGCATTTAACTATTTCGTGTCTGGGTCTGTGTTGTGCATGCCCGTGTCTCTGTGACCGTGCGTCTCTCAAACTCTCTGTCTCTGGGTGTTCCTTTCTCTGTCTCTGGCTGAGAGAGCACCTGCTGGGGCCAAGTGGGGCCAGGGTGGGGAGAAGCAGGGGAGAGAGGAGGAAAGAAAGAGAAAGACAGGACAGCGGTGACGGTGACGGTGACGTCTGAGAGCCGGGGAGCAGGGAGCAAGCGCGAGGGAGGGAGCTGGGGGGGCCGTAGTGGGCGCCACGGCTGGA
The DNA here is from genome assembly GCF_002837175.3 of Physeter macrocephalus. Taxonomy (NCBI): domain Eukaryota; kingdom Metazoa; phylum Chordata; class Mammalia; order Artiodactyla; family Physeteridae; genus Physeter; species Physeter macrocephalus. The sequence continues at coordinate 13,587 of NW_021145595.1, forward strand.
GCGGGTGATCAATATTCGATTTAGGTTTTAATTCCGGGGCTTTCGGAGCCTGTCAGCCCTGATGTATGAGCTCACACCGGGGCCGCCCAGCCAGCCACCCCACGGATGCCCATGGCCTGGTGGCCTGTCCTGGCCCCAGCTCCCTTGCCCGGCTGGCTGCCTGCTGTGGACGAGGGGGAAGGGGAGAGTGGGGCTGGGGAGGAGGAGGCCCCATCCAGGAGCAGAGGGAGGGGCTGCACACCCATGTGCACACAAGTTCACCTGAGTTCACGGTTGAGTTCACGCCTGGTCACTCACTTACCCAGCGGACCTGCAGACCTGCTCCGGCCTGCCTGTGCCGGAGGGAGACAGGAAGGGGACCCTGGCTCTGTCCCTAGGGACTCCCGGAGGTCTCAGGGACACCGTGCCAGAGTCCCACAGCCCTCCTGTCAGCACTGGTCACACACCTCTAGACACACACATGCACACACACATGCTGCTGCGCTCACGCATACCTGTGTGCATACAAGCCCTGACACATGTGTCCGCACACACACAACCCGACAGTCAGGTGTCCACACACTTGCCCCTGGACTCAAACACACATTCGCACACGCTAACTCTGACACACATGTATCCTCTGACATACACACATGTCCACATACACATTCTGACACACGTATGTGTCTGCACACATAACCCCAAGACTCACACAGACACATGGATACAGGCTCCCCATGAATGGGAAGTGGGGGCAATGTGGGGAGACAGCCTTCCAGCAAGAGATCGCAGAGACAGAGACTCAGAGGCTCAGACCCAGAGACTGACGTGCAGACAGAGATGGAAGAGACACAGGCAGGTAAAAGAAGCGACAGAGAAAACCAGGGGAGGCTGTGAGAAGGGCTAGGGGAGCAGCGGACAGGGATGTGGGATCAGTGTGGGAGGGGGAGGGGGAACTCTCCCCTCCTCTCTGGATGCGGCCCCCCCACCCCTGTCTCTCTCTCAGGAAGATGGATCCACCGCCCTCCCTGATGACAATGCTGTCTGCGCAAACTTTAATTAACACTTTGAGTTAATTAGTTCGAGATCATTTAGGAGTAAAATGTTTTTATTAGGGAGGCTGCGAGCCTGTTGATGGATGGGGCGCGATTCGCTCTTCCGCCCGCCGGGGACAGCCGGTAAACAGAAATCAATCAGGGGCCTCCCAACCCAGCCCCCCCACTGCCAAGCTCCCAGCCCAGGGCCCAGGAGTCCGGGCTCCCGAGTCCACCTCTCTCCCAGATCCAGGTTTCCGGAAGCCTGGCTTTATCGTCCCCCTCGGGCCCCTGCAGGCCTTCACTCCTCCAGCCTCGGTGGGACCCTCCCCACCCCCACGCCCACTCCCTTCCCGGGCTCTTGGGCAGAGAATTAAGGACCGATTCGCTGTTGCGGGGCTTCCTGGGCTGCCGATCAGACCCTTCCCTCAACTCCCTCCCACGGTCCCTGACTCCCGCGTCCCCGGAACTTTCTCTTCGTCGTCTGGGCGGCTCTGTCTGGCTGTCTCGTTTGGTCTCTGCGAGGGCCGTCTCGGTCGGGTTCCCGCAGCCCCTCCCGCCCCGCGGACGGCTTCATCAGGTGTCCGGGCGGCGGGGGCGGGGGACGCCGGGCCGGGCGAAGGGGGAGGACCGGGGCGGAGGGGGCGGGGGTTCCGGGGCCGATAAATCTTCATCAGGCGGCGGCGGGGGGGCCATTAGGCGCTAATGGGAAGATGGAGGGGCCTGTCGGCCGCGCGGGCCGGGCCTCATTTGTCCTGCTTCCCGCTCCATTGGCCGCCGCCCCCGCCCCGCCCCGCCCCCCCCCCCCCCCAGCCGCCGCCGCCGCCCCTGCCGCCGCGCGCCCCATTTCCCCCTCCAACCTT
>NW_021145595.1:15472-60342 GCF_002837175.3 Physeter macrocephalus
CCCCATTTCCGCTTCGAACCTTTGGAAGAGAAGGGGGCGCCGAGAATCTGGGGGGTGGGATTGAAGAAGGAGGGAGTTGGATTGCGGGAACAGACTTAGAAAAGAAGGAGGGAGCGTCGGAGGCGGAGGGGAAGGCAGTTAGGCAGCCGAGGCAGAGTTTAGAACGTGGGCGACTCAGATAGAAAGCAGGCGGGGGGAGGGGAAGATAACTGCGCGGGGGGGGGGGTCGAGAACGTGGACGTAGTAAATAGAACTCCCTGGAGGAGGGAAGAGCCGGGAAGGAACGGGGGCGGGGGGGGGGGTCGAGAACGTGGACGTAGTAAATAGAACTCCCTGGAGGAGGGAAGAGCCGGGAGGGTCACGTAGGACGCGAGAGGGGACCTGGACCGCGGGAGGGGTGGGACGGGAACTCGGCGGGGAGCGGGGTTGGAATTAGGGGAGCGGTAGGATCACCGGCCCCGGCCTCCAGGGCGGGGGCCCCGGGAAGGCGCGCGGGCGGCGTCCCTCGAGGCGGAGGCGCGGCCCCCGCCCGCCGCCCGCTCCCGGACTCGCGCCCCCCGCGCGTCCACTCTGATTTCTCGGCCCATTTTTCTTCCTCTCCTGTCACTCCGGCTCTCGCCCTCCCGCCGCCGGCTGCCCCGCCGCGCTCTGCTTCCCGCGGGAACCCCCGCCGCAGCCGGCCCCGGGGGCCGCAGCCCGGCTCTGCGCCTCAGGGCTCCCACTCCCGCCCCGCCCGGACCCCTCAGTCCCCTCCAGAACTACGTAGGCCAGGCGTGTGACCCCCACATCGGTCACCCCCGAAATGGATCACCCCTCCCAAAAGATCCACAGGAGGGGCCCGGACCCTGGGGGCAGCAGTGGAGCTGGGGTCCCCAGACCTGGGGATGGGGTCTTTAGCACTTCTGGGCCCCAGTCTCAGATTCCCCCAAAGGAGGGGGCTAGAAACCCAAGAACCAGGCACGTGAGTCCCTACCGGCTCTCAGAAATCCCCAAGCAGACTGGAGACCCCTAGGATCAGATCCATAGCTTGAGCTGAGTCACCCCAGGCCATATAAAGTTACCCAGACTCAGAAACGTATTCTACGCACAGCCCAGCCCCAGACACCCCCAAATGAGGGTTCTGGGTCCCAGCCCCATTCACCCCAAATCTCCAGCCCAAGACACTGATAGGATAAGGGAGATGGGCCTTAGATCAGTCACCCCAAAATAAGTAACTCCACAAGTCACCCCTAAAGTAGACATTTATTCCATCAGACTCAGTCACCCCAGAGTTAAGCATCAGAGGCACACTAAACTAGACTTTCCTCGTTGAACCTTAAACAAACATCAGGACTTTGAGATGAGTCACCCATGAGCTAGACAAACGGGCCCCCATCTGCTGTCACCCCACTCAGGGCATGAATGCTGTTCTCAACACAAACTGGGAAATGGGACTGAAATTCAGTCGCCCGTAAACTGAGTAACTCCAATCTTGACAACTGGAGCCCCAGACTCAATCAATCCAAACTTGGGATCTGGGCCCCACCCACCTTAAGATGCCCCCAAACTAGACAGTTGGCTCCAGACTCAGTTTCCACTAAGACAAGGTCAGGAACCCCCCAGCAAGTCACCTTGACACTAGTCATCTAGGTCTCTACCATCACCCCCAAACCGTGCATCTGGACCCAATCATTGGTAACCCTAACCCAGGCATTTGAACAAGCAGCTTTACTAGCTCTCCAGCTTGCCATCTGGAACCCCATCATCAGTTGCCCTTAAAATGCACATCTGAGCTCCCCCCGCATCACCTCCCCTAAGAGTTAGGAACTTAATAAGTTAACCCACAAACTAGGCAGCTAGCCTCCCAACCTCAGACATCCCCAAAGACAGGACTCTGACACTGAAGCTTAGTGATCCCCAGACTATACCCCCGGCCCCGACCTTCAGTTACCCCTACACTAACCATTAGTATCTCATAGGCTGTTACCCTAAAAGTAGGCAAACCAAGCCAAGCACCCCCTAGTCAGGCATTTGGCGCTGACCCTCAAAAGGTCAGTCATCCTAAAATAAACTCTGGGAACCCCATAATCAGAAAGATTCAAACTCAGAATTTAGGGTGCCTACCTCAAACACCCCTGTAGTGGGTTGTGACGGCCCCCCCAAAAGATGTCCATGTCCTAACCTGCTAATGTGACGTTATTTGGTAAAGAGTCTTTGAAGATGTCATTAAGTGACAGATCTCCAGATAAGGCCACCCTGCATTACCTGAGGTGGCCCTAAATCCAATGACGATGGTGATGTCCTTCTAAGAGACCGAGACTGAAGAGAAGCCTCAGAGGAGAGGGCCATGTGAAGATGGAGCCAGGAAGAGGCAAGGAAGGATCCTCCCCTAGAGCTGTTGCAGGGATGGCGGCCCTGCTGACACCCTCATTTTGGACTTCTGGCCTCCAGAACAGCGAGGGAATAAATTTCTCCTGTTTTAAGCCACTCGGTTTGTTACCAGCCACAGGAGACTAATTCAACCCCCCCAAAGCCAAGCCTCTGTATCCCTCGACTCAGTGACCCCCCCCCAACTAGGGATGTGAACCCCACAGTCAGGTGCCCCAAACTAGCCTCTATTCCCCAGATCAAACTTCTGGATCTCAGCCCAATTACCCACCATCGCGACACCAGGGACCCACGGTCACCCCCAAATTTGTTAACTAGGCCCTGAGGCTCATTCAGCCCCCAAACGTGTACATGGATTCACAGCCACTGTCACCATTAAAATAAGTAGCAGGAACCCCCATGAGCAGTAACCTCCAACCTCTTCATGGCCACAGTCTCACAGACACCTGACTTTGAGGCACCTCAAAAATAGGCAGCGGGGCCCCTGGTCTCAGTACCTCCCAAATGAAATAAGCATTAGAGCCCCTCTAGTTGGCAAACCCTAAACTCAGCATCTGGGCCCCGAGGTTAGTTCACCCCGAACTAAGTATTGAGACCCGCCCCCATTAAGCCACCCCTAAACCAGGCACCTAGGCCCTCCAAGGTCTAAGGCGCCGTGTCAGTCAACCCTTAACTAGGTACCTGGGTGATTAGCCTCAGACACCCCCGTACTAGGCAACTCCAAACTCCATCACCCCTAAACCAGGTACAAGGAAGCCCAGTGACAGTCACCTCAAACCTTGGCAACTAGGCCTTGAGGCTCAGTGAACCCCAAATTGTATGTAAGTATTAGGAACTCTTAATAATCCCCAACTAGGCAGCTAGTCCCCCCTCTTAAATGCCCCCCAAAACTAGGCTTCTTTTTTTTTTTTTCTGGACCGCGCCGAGTGGCATGCAGGATCCGCGTTCCCACCAGGAATCAAACCCACACCCCCCGCGGTGGAAGTGCAGAGTCTTAACCACTGGACCGCCAGGGAATTCCAAGGCTTCTGATACACAAGAATGACAGCCACCCCCCCGCCACCAGGGAGGCATCTGAAGACACAGTCAACTGCAGGTGACTGAGGGGATCACTGCCAAACTTGACACCTGGGCTCCAGCCGTCATCCCAAACTGGCATTAGGACTCCCCGTTGCTCATCTCAACCTCAGAATCTGGGCAGCCCATATGAGGCCCCCCCTAAACTCGACATCTGAGTAGCTTGCCTCAGCTATCCCCAGACTAGGGCTCTGGGTCCCCCAGCCCCAGAACCTCCCATCTGGACACCAGGGTAAGTCACCTCTAATTTAGCATTTAGGGCCCGAGCCTTAATCCTCAAATTAGAATGCAGACCACAGTCTCACCCCTAAGTTTACCTTCAGGGCCCCACAGTCGGTAAAGCCACAGCGAGTCTCTCTCAGAAGAGCATCTGAACCCCACGGCTAGTCACCCACAAGCTCGGCATCTGGCCTCCCAATGTCAGATACCCCCCAACCAGGGTGTGGGACACCCAGGCTCAGCGAGCCCCAAACTGCAGTCAGCTCTAAAGTAACCAACAGGACCACAAAATGAGCATACGGGCTGCCAGGCGTGGCCACCACTAAACCCCAGACCGGTCACTCTCAACTGGACAGCTGAGTCTCCAGACTCTGCCAGGCTTGACAGGGGAAGCACCCCAGGAGGCCCCTCCTGGGTCACCAAGCTAGGCCCCCGCTGTCAGCACTAATGCAGGCCTCCGTGGCCCCCTCCAGCCCCCATGTAAGTCTGCACTGTCGCCGATCTAGAGCCTGGCTTTAGGCACCCAAATCAGGAAGGTGGGCTCACGGGCACCAGAACTCGGCAGGAGGGACTCCGGTCACCCCGAATTCAGTATCCCCCCCAAGTAGGGATCTGGGTCCCCAGTTTTCATCACCTGCAACAATGCACTTGACCACCATAACCGTGCGCCCCAGTCTAGACTTTGACCCTCAGGACCCTGTTGTGTTTGACTAAGGCCGCTGAACCCCCCGAGCCAGAGAGCCCCATAGCCCGCTGTGCCCCAGCCTCAGAGACCCCACCGCTCCACCTCCGACCTGCATTCGGGCCCTGTCCTCAATTCTCCCCACGCTGGCTGCCTCTGCCCCGTGTCCATCACCTCCACGCCCACGCGTGGAGATATCCCAGCCTTGAAAGCCCTCGGCCCTTTGTGTCACAGACGTCCCCAAACCCAACCAAGCACCCCTCCAGTGGATCCTGGGTCCTGGGGTCCTGACCTCTCAGGTTCCAAATGCCCAGACTCCCAGCTTCTGTAACCCCCAAACGGGGCTCCACACCCAGGCCACGCTTACTCAGAAATCCACACTTGTCCAGGGGCCCCAACGCCTGGGCGCAGGAGACCCCTGACTCAGTCACCCCAGGAACGCTCAGGTGCCAGCACACTCAGACTCAGCATTCGGAAGGCACCACGTCCCCAGGCTCTGCACCCCAAACTAGAGGACTGGAATGACAGTTCCTGCCTCCTCAGACTAAAACTGGTGATCTTCCGTCTTACCAAAGGGTACAACCACAACCCCAGTCTCTGTGCCCCAAGCTACACAGCTGGCCCCCTGTTGCCACCCTCTACACAGTCAGATTCCTGGCCTAACGCCCCAGACTAGGCCCTGGACCCTAATCTCTGACATGGGAAACTAGGTCCCCACACCCCTGGTCACACCACCCCAAACAGAGCACCAGACCCTCAGTATGAAAATATAACCAATCTCCACGATGCCGTGTGTCATCACAAACTGGGCCGCTGGATCCCCAGTTTGTGTCTCCCCAGACTAGACAACTGAGTCCCCATCTGTCATCCCAAAGTAGACTAGCAGAACTCTAGTCTCTGACACCCCAACAAGGTACCCTTGGTCTCTGTCATCCAAAGGAGGCAAGCTAGTCCCGCATCTCAGTTCTTTCCAATAGGGGGACTTCCCTGGTGGTCCAGTGGTTAAGACTTCGCCTTCCAATGCAGGGGGTGCGGGTTCGATCCCTGGTCGGGGAGCTAAGATCCCACATGGCTCAGGGCCAAAAAACTAAAACAGAAGCAATACTGTAACAAACTCAGTAAAGACTTAAAAAAAATTCTTTCCAACTGTTCACCATCACCCCCAATCTCGGTTACCCCATCCCATCACCCCCAAATAGATTGTGAAACCCCAACTCTATCATCCCAAAGTAGATGACTGGCCTCACACGGTTTCTGTCACCCTAAACTGAAGCACTGTTCACATGAATTGGCTCCAGACCCAGGGACAGGTAGTCTCTGTCACTTGGAACTGAGAGATGGTATCCCCCCACCCATGTCACCTTGGACACCTGGTCTTACCACCTCAGACTAGACAACTGATTCCAGTACCTGTCTCCCCCAAATGGACAACTGAACCCCAATTAATGTCAACCCAAACTGGACAAAAGACTCCAGTCCTTATCACCCCAAATTAGAAAAGAAGACCAACAGTTTCTGTCACCCCATCTGGGCAACGAGACCTATAGTCTCTGTCACCCCAAACATGACAATGGATGAATAAAGTCTGCAAAATCAGGGACTTTCCTGGTGGTCCAGTGGTTAAGACTCTGCGCTCCCAGTGCAGGGGGCACGGGTTCGATCCCCGGTCAGGGGGTTAAGATCCCACATGCCACAGCTAAGCCCGTGCACCGCAACTACTGAGCCCGCGCGCTCTAGAGCCCAGGCACCGCAGCGAAGAGCCCTCGTGCTGCAACAAAGACCCAGTGCAGCCAAAATAATTAAAAAAAAAAAAAAAAAAAAAAGTCAAAGTAGACAACCAGCACTCAAACTCTCTCCACCAGTGAACAAGCTGAGCACCCAATCTCCCACCCAGACCATACCACCAACCTCTGGTCTTAACCAGTCTGTCACCCCCAAAACATCCTGGGATGCCAGTCTCTCAGTCCTACAAAATAGACGACCACATAGCCGGCTTTGTCATCCCAAATGCTCCCTGGGACCTCAGTCTCTGTCACACGAAATTAGAACCAGACCCCAAGCTCTGTCACCCCAGGCATGCTCTGGGACCTGAGTCCTTGTTCCACAAAACGAGACAGACTTCAATCTCTGCCACCCCAAATACTCTCTGAGGTCCTAGTCAATATCCGAGCAAACTAGACAACCAGACCCCGGTCTCTGTCTCCCCAAATATACTCTTGGACCATGGCATCTGTCCTCTGAAAACCAGACAACCATGTCCCTAGTCTGTTACCCCAAATACACCCTGGGACCCCAGTTTGTGATCCACAAAACTAGATAACAGGCCCACAGCCAAACCCCCAAATACTCCTTAGTACCCCCACGTTGCCACGCAACAGCCAGATCCCAGTCTGTCACTCCAAATACACCCAGAACCCTAATCTCTGTCCCACGAAACTAGGCAACCAGACCTCCAGAGTGTGTCAACTGAATGCCCCTGGGACCCAGTTTTTTCCCCACAAAAGGATACAACCAAACCCTCAGTCTCTGATACCCCAAGTATGCCCTGGGACCCAGTCTTTGCCCCTCCCCCCCAAAACAAGACAACGGTACCTCTAAGCTCTGTCACTCCACTTTGGGCACCTGGGTACATAAATGTCACCTCAAACTAGAGACCTGACCCCACAGCCCGTGTAGCCTTTATCTTGTCAATCACACTCCGGTCTGTCATCCTAAACTGGACCACCAGACCCCTGGTCCCACTCACGCCAGACTAAACGAGCAAACTCCCATTCTACGTCACCCTAAATGAGACCCCAGAGCTCTAGTCACTTCATCCCAAACTGGACAACTGATCCCTAATCACTCTCATCACAAACTAGACAACTAACCTCCTAGTCTCTGTCACCCCAAGCCAGGTCCTGAATCCCAGAACCTCTGGTCTCTGCCACTTCAATCGAGACACATGAACCCTCACTTCTGATGTTCCAAACTAGACATCTGGACCCCCAGGCTCTGGCACTTCACACTAAACAAACATACCCCACGGTCCTCTGAAACCTCATGACAGCGGCATCCCTGGTCTCTGCTTCTCAAGCCAAACAGGAGGAGCCCAGTCAGTCTGTCACCCAAACTAGGCAACCAGACCTGTACTGTCTGCTTCTTCAAACTAGCCAAATGGTCACCCCAATGTCTTTCACCCCAGACCAGCACCCCAACCCCAGTGTCATCACCCTAAACTAGGTAACCAGTCCCTTGGTCTCTATAACCCCAAGCTAGACAATCGGCCTTGTGTTTCTGGCACCCCAAAAGGAATAACCAGACCACAAGTCTCAGACACCCCAATGGAGTTCACCAGACCCCCGATTTCTGTTGCTCCAAACTAGAAACTGAAACTTCAATCTGATATCCCAAACTTCAGGATTTTGATATCTCAGCCTAACAACTAGACTATCATTCTGTCACCCCAAAAAAGATTAGACACCAAATCTGATACCCCTAAGGAAACTCCAGGGCCCAGTCTTGGTCACCGAAAGCTAGACAATGAGACCCCCGGTCTGTCACCCCAGACTAGACTAGTCCCCATCACCCCAACCTGGACAAGAACCCCAGTATCTGACACCTCCAACTCCGGTCTCTGTCACTCCCAACCAGACAAAAGAGTCCTCAATCTGTCACTTAAAATTTGAGAGAGACCAGTTCACGCCGGAGCCGCGGCTAGCAGCGTCGCGGTCCGACTCGGCCGCTGCGCGGTACTCTGAGCAAAAGCTACCGCCAGACCTGCCGGGAGGAGCACAAGAAGAAACACCCCGACTCCTCGATCAACTTCGCCGAGTTCTCCAAGAAATGTTCCGAGAGATGGAAGACCATGTCTGCCAAGGAAAAATCCAAGTTTGAAGATATGGCAAAAAAGCAACAAAGCTCGCTATGACGGGGAGATGAAGAAGAATTATGTTCCTCCCAAAGGTGACAAGAAGGGAAAGAAAAAAGATCCCAATGCGCCTAAAAGGCCTCCATCTGCCTTCTTCCTGTTTTGCTCCGAACATCGCCCAAAGATCAAGAGCGAACACCCTGGCTTATCCATTGGCGATACTGCCAAAAAATTGGGTGAAATGTGGTCTGAGCAGTCAGCCAAAGACAAACAACCCTATGAACAGAAAGCAGAGAAGCTAAAGGAGAAATATGAAAAGGATATTGCCGCATACCGTGCCGAGGGCAAGAGTGAAGCGGGAAAGAAGGGCCCTGGCAGGCCAACAGGCTCCAAGAAGAATGAACCAGAAGATAAGGAGGAAGAGGAAGATGAAGATGAGGAGGAAGAGGATGAAGATGAAGAATAAATGGCTAATCTGTAATGATGTGTGTGGCGTGTGCGTGTGTGCTCAGGCAGTTGTTTGGCTAAGAATGTGAATTCAAGTGCAGCTCAATATTAGCTTCAATATAAAAACTGTATAGATTTTTGTATAGTTGCTACTACATACAGTTAGATTTTAAAGCTTCTGATGTTGAATGTTTCTGAATATTTAATGGTTTCTTTAACTTCTTGACTTGTGTATGGTAGCACAGCAAACTCGTAGAAATTAGTATCAATAGTGAATTTTGGCTTTTCTAGAATGAGAATGTTGCATTCTGTTTTTTAAAAAAAAATTTTGTAATAAAATTAGGTATATTTAAAAAAAAAAAATTTGAGAACTAGACCCAGTGTTTTCAGCCTCAAACAGGACAAGCAGACATTCTCCAAACTAAAAAAATGATCTCCTAGGGAGTTCCCTGGTGGTCTAGTGGTTAGGATTCGGTGCTTTCACTGCCATGGCCCAGGGGTTCAATCCCTGGTTGGGGAACTGAGATCCCACAAGCCGCGTGGCACAGCCAAAAAAGAAAAGCAAATGTTGTCCAAAAAAAAAAAAAAAAAAAAAAAAAAAATCTCCTAGTTGCTGTCACTTCACACTGGGCAGAGAATCCCCCAATCTCTGGTGTCCCAAATTACACAACAGGATCCCCAGGCTCTGTCACCACCAACCAGACAGTGTTGCCTGTCTCTGCCACCTCAAGAAACAATCAGACCCCGATCAGGTTGCTTCCAGCCCAGGGGACACCCTACCTTGTCATCCCAAACTAGGGCCCTGGACTCCCAGTATCCTCAGGAATCCCAGTCTGTCACCCCAAGCTAGATAAATGACCTCAAAGTTGACAAAAGATCCCCAATTTCTTACCCCAAACCAGAGACTGGACTCCAAGCTGTCACCCCAAACAAGACAATCAGATGGCCAGTCTGACACCCCGAATGAGGTGCAGGCACTCCCTCTGTCACTCTACACAGGACAAGTAGATCCCTTGTCCCTGTCACCCCAAACCTGGGCCCACGGGCTCCTTAATCATGAAGCTGACAGCCAGAGCCCCAATCTGTCACTCCAACCAGCTAACTGGACCCCCTGCCTCTATCACCAAAATAGACAACCAGACTTTTGGTCCCTTGACGAGACACCAAGCCCCCAGTTTCTCTTTCCCAAAACGAAAACTCTCAACCCCAAGGTCATTCAGGAAGGGATAGAGGGGGAAGTGACCCCCCAGTTCTGCCCACCCCCATGGAAGCTTCTGGTCTCAACATCAGTTAGGGACCTGGAGTTAGTCACCTCCAGATCAGGGCTCTGGCCCGAGTCTCAGCCTCCCACCACCAACCCCCAGACCCAGGCTGCTGACCCCTGGCCCCAGGGATCTCAGTCCCAGGTCCTTGGGCCCCCGGCCTCTGTCACCTCCAAACAAGTCAGCCTGGCCACACTGACTCCAGGCCCTGCAATGGAAACTGGACGGAGTGACCACCCACCCCGAAGGGCAGTCTCCCCTGGGAATACTGGCAGCTGGATGAACAAACTAAATGCCCTCTGCCACCCCCAAGTTGGGATTGGGACCCTGGCCTCTGAGTAGACTCTCCCCCTCAGGCACCCCAGGTCTCCTCGGCCAGGACGAGTCTGTCCCTGGCTCCCTCCCTGGAGAAGGTCTGGAGGAAGCCCTTTTCTGCCCTCTGGTGGCAGCCACTGGAAGTGCGCCCCCCGTGACTGGGAACTGAGTGGTCCCAGACACCCAGGCCCCCTAATCTTCCCATTTTGCCAGAAGCGCGGGGGTCACCCTTGCCTGCTCTCTCCCACTCAGCTCCGACGCAGGTCAGTCGCCAAGCGCCCACCGTCATCTTCCGGAATCTGCCTTCCCGTCCGTCCTTCCCGTCCCTCATCGTTGCCTCACCTTCCCCAACTTGGCGCATCCTCCATGGTCTCACTCCTTCCAGCCCATCCCCCACACGACACCGAAGGGATATTTCTTTTTCTTCTTCTTCTTTTTATTTTTTTTTGCCCGTGCTGCACGGCTTGCAGGATCTCAGTTCCCCGATGAGGGTTTGAACCCGTGCCCCCTGCCGTGGAAACGCGGAGTCCCAATCACTGGACCGCCGGGGAAGTCCCTTGGAAAGATATTTCTAACGTTCACACCTGACCCTGTCCCTCCCCTGCTCAAAAGCCAGCCTTCCACAGTTCCACATTACCTTAAGCTAAAAGCCAAAGACCTCCCGTGGCTTGCAGGTCCTGCCTCATCTGGCCCCCGACATCCACCCCACCATCATCTCCTATGTCACTCCCTTCACCCCAGCCACAGCGTTGCCTTGTCACTGGGCAGGTCCTACCTCAGGGCCTTTGCACTTGCAGTTCCCTCTGGCAGGAATACTCTTCCCCCAGACCTCTGAGGGGCAATCTCCTCCTCACTGCCCAGCAAGGCCCCGCCCCTCCACTCTAAGCGAGTCCCTCCTTCCCCAGCTACACTCCAGCCTCACTTGTTTCATTGGCTTCGCTGAGAGCTTCCTGCTGGTTGTTGCTTGGCTCATGAATGTGGGCCTCGTCTGTTTGTGGCGCTGCTGGTTCCCCAACATCTAAGCCAGCGTATCCAGTAGAAACAGGATACGAGCTACAGATGTAATGTCGTATTTTCTTTTTTTTTTTTTTTTTTTTCTGGCCGTGCCGCGCAGCATGCGGGATCTTAGTTCCCTGACCAGGGATCAAACCTGTGCCCCCTGCCGTGGAAGCGCAGAGTCCTAACCCACTGGACGGCCACGGAAGTCCCCTGTGTTTTCTACCTAATTACACTTTAAAAAGTAAAAGAAAAAGGTGAACATAATAATTTACCCTGGCATATCCAACAGATTATCCTTCCAACACATAACCAATATACAAAATTATTAACGAGATATTTTACACCCTTTTCCTACTAAGTCTTTGAAATCTGGTGGGTATTTTACACTCACAGCACATCTCAGCGTGGACCAGCCACGCTTCAAGTATGCAGCGGCCACACGCGGCTGGTGGCCGCCATACGTTACAGGATTCCAGAACAATGTCGAGCACTCGGCGGGCCCTCGATAAACATTTGCTCAATGAACGATAAACCGGTGCGTTTTGGTGATGAGACACGAAGTTGAGGAGGCCGGGGGACGGCACTGCCAGGCCTGGGCACTGGCTGTACCTCTGCTTAGGCCACTCGGCCCACAGCTCTTCCTGTGGCTGGCTCCGCCTCCCTCAGGGCTCACTGCCACCTCCTGGGAGAGCACTCCCAGACCAGCCCCATCTGAAGCAGCTTTTCAGACCCCATCTCTCACCTCACTTTGCTGTCACACCTGCCAAGTGCTTTCCCTACCACGTGCATTTCTCTTTTGTCAGCGGTCCCACACAGCACCCTTCACGTTACAATGAAAAGCAAACTGTGTCACTCTCACCTCACTCAGGAAAACCAAAGCCCCCCGCCCCCACCATCTGCCCCAGCCATCCCGGCCTCCTCGCTGTTCCTCAAACCTCCGGGCACAGTGCTGTCTCTGGGCCTTTGCACCTGCTGCTTCCTCTGTCCAGAACATTCTTCCTCCAAAAGATCTGCGCCGGCTCCCTCACTCAATTTAAGTCTTCATTCAACATCATCTCAGGGAGGTCTTCTTTAAACTATAACTCATCTCCAGAACTTTCTCTATGAGGAAGAGTTAACAGAGGAGGCCCAAGACTGCTGTCCTTAGAGAGGCCTGCTTGTGTAGTGGCCCTTGGCTGGTATCTGGGAACCTGGGTTTCAGCAAGGTTCTCACCACTCCCTGAAAGAGTGGCTCTCGTGTCTAGACTGTTTGTGCAAACGATGTTGTTTATGCTGAACAACTGCTTTCCTTCTGGGTACTAAGTCTCTGATGAGCTTCCCCGAAGACAACATTTCACTGCTGGGGGTATTACACTCAATCCAGGTGACCCCACTGGGAGAGGACTCTGGGCAGATTGTGCCTGGTTTCCTCTGGATTTCGCCCCATGTGCCTTTTGCTTCATAGTCTTTCATGATAATAAGTCACATCTGGGGACTTCCCTGGCGGTGCAGTGGTTAAGAATCTGTCTGCCAGTGAAGGGGACAGGGGTTCGATCCCTGGTCCGAGAAGATCCCACATGCTGCAGAGCAACTAAGCCCATGTGCCACAACTACTGAGCCTGTGCTCTAGAGCCCGTGAGCCACAACTACTGAGCCCGCGTGCCACAACTACTGAAGCCCGTGCGCCTAGAGCCCGTGCTCCGCAACAAGAGAAGCCACTGCGATGAGAAGCCCGCGCACCACAACGAAGAGAAGCCCCCGCTCGCCGCAACTAGAGAAAGCCCGCGCACAGCAACAGACTCAACGGGGCCAAAAATAAATAAATTAAAAATAAAATAAAGCCCCAGTAAGTGGCAATTCATTAGCTTAAAAAAAAAATCACATGTGAGTACAACTAGATACTGAGTCCGGAGTCCTCCTAGCAAATCACCGAATATGGGGGTGGTCTCGGGGGCCCCTGGCACACTCTTTTCTCCTCCTTAGAATTTGTCGTCACTGGCCGTCCTATCATATTTGTTACCCATCTTGCTTATTGTCCGCCACCCTCCTCCCACCATGCCCGAGGCCCACTCGCTCCCCACCTTCTTGGCCTCTGCAGGATCCCAGCATCACCCGGCACAGACCCCCAGAAGACCCTGGGAGAATATTAGCTGAACAACTGTTAACAGTTTTATTTCCAAAGTTGGAGTCCCTCCCTGGGCTTGTAATGGGAAGGGGGCCTTTGGCCAAACCTGCAGAGCCGAGCAGGACGGGGGTGAACGGGCACAGGGCAGCTGGCTCGGGAGGCTGGCAGGTCCTTGAAGCCACCTCACACAGGTTCCATTTGCAGCTCCTCCCCGTCCACGGCCTCCACCTGATGGAAGGCGGCGTGGGAGCCGATGACCACGAGGGTGGCTCCTGCAGGAAAACGGGCAGTTCAGGGCCTGGCTGCCTCACCTGGCCCCCACTGCCCACCGCGCTACCCAGACCCTGTACTCACCCAGGACCCAGAAGACGGCGGAGCCCGCGCCAGCCAGCCAGAAGAAGGGAAAGGAGACGGTCCCAGCCAGAGCATACTGATGGGCTGGGGTCACCTCTCGGCCTGGGGGCAGACGGCATTGGGGCAGCTGTTCTGATACTCGTGTACTCTCCCAGAGTAACCCCTGATACACCCCCACACACCAACCTGGTGTCACAAGACACCAGATTGTCAGGCAGCCTCAGGATCTAAACCCCTTGTGCCAAGGCCCTCCAAGTCCATGGGCCCCACCCATGTCTCCAATGTCCCCACTCACTGTCCGTGGGAATACAAGGGGCCTTCCTCAGCCTGCTCGCCACCCTCCAACCCCACTTCTACTAGGAAGCTCCCAGCCTCCCTTTCCCCAGACTACAGCTCTCCCGCTCCAACCTGCACTCCCGTAGACCTAGAGCCTCCAACTGGTGGCCCAAGGGCCAAGTCTGACCCGTGGATGTATCTTTTGAGTCTGCATATTATTCCTCAAGAATTTGATTTGATTTGTGGCTGACCGAGAAACTGGATGATTTTTCTTTTTTTTTTTTTTTTTTTTTGCAGGGGGGGTGGGGGCCGTGTTGTATGATTTCACAAAACAATACAGTCAGTCCTCTGCATCCTCGAATGGAAACCCGTGGACCGTTGTTCTTCCGTCATTTTTTACAAGGGACTTGAGCATCTGTGGTCCCTGACGAAGGATGGAACCTGGGGTCCCTGCATTGGAAGCTTGGAGTCTTAACTACTGGACCGCCAGGGAAGTCCCTGGATGATTTCACAAAACAATACAGTCAGTCCTCTGCATCCTCGGATGGAAACCCGTGGACCGTTGTTCTTCCGTCATTTTTTACAAGGGACTTGAGCATCTGTGGATTCTGGCATCCACGGGGGCTCCTGGAACAATCCCCTGTGGACACCGAGGGAGGGCTGTACAGATGTCTGCCTTCTCAAGGCAGACTGGAAGGTCGGGTCTGCAGGCCCCGGTGGCAGCAGTGGCTGAAGCCACGTCATGTCTATGCTCCAGGAGCTCCCTCCATGCCCTGGGCTTGCCCGACATGCCCCTCCACCCAGCCCACCTTTGTCATGTACAAAACTGGCAGGCTTCTGAAGGATTCTGTCTTAGCTCTACCTGTTTGTCTGACCCCAATTTCCCCGTATCCCCACTCCAAACCTTGAGCTTCCCCTACTTGGGAACTCAGGCCCCTCTTTCTTCTCAGTGGTGCTTGGTGCCAGTCTGGGACCACATGAGCCACAGGCCTCAGCTTCCCTCTCTGAGAAGTCCCAAGATTTTTCCGCTTCCACCCCAGGAAGCAGGAAAGGGGAGCACAGCTATAGGCCAGTGTAAGGTCGCCACCTGGTGTCCAATATGGGTACCTGCAGCTGATGTCTTTGGCAGGAGGTCAGGGAGGAGGGAGAGGGAAGGAGGAGGTTTAAGGGACCGGAGCAGGTGGAGGTGGGTTCTGGGATATCTTCTGGGCTTGGGGAATAGCAAATGGGGGGGCTGAGAGTGGGTGGGAGCATCCGGTGTGTCTGAGACTTTAAGGGATTGAGTTTGGGGGATCTAGTGTAGATCTAGGCTTGGGCAGACTTGGGTTCACAGGGACTTAGGTTTGGAGTCAAAGGCTTGCATTCCAAGAGACCAGGATTTGAGGAGGGCAGGGGATTTCTCACCCATCAGCACAAACTTGGACTGCAACGTGCGCAGATAGAGGATGTAACAGGCTCCAAAGAAAACAGCCAGAGCCACCAGCAGCATGGGGGATGTGGCCCTGGAAGAGGGCAGGGAGGCATGCGTCAGGCAGCTGGGACTGGGACAGACACGGAGGCCCTGACCTTCTACACTGGCGGATGACAGGCTACGTCCTTGGGGCCGCGGAAGTCTAGGTCACTGAATCCTGGCCAGGCTGATGCGGGAGTAGGGACCTGGCCCTTCGGTCAGAAGGTCCGGCAGAGCTACCCCATGGGGACGGGGCCTGGCCATTGAGAGGAGGGGCCGAATGCTGAGGGCGGGGCCGGCCAGTGCGGGCCAGGCAGCCTGGTGGGCGCGGGGCCGGGCCGGAGAGGCACTCACACACAGTACAGGATGAGGCCCAGGAACACGAACACATAGTTGCTCTGGTAGTACTCCACGTTGCGTACGAGGCGCTGGCACAGCTCGCCCAGGTTGCGGGGCCGCGAGAAGCGCCGCTGGTCCACGAAGGAGCCCCAGGGCCGGATGGTCGCACGGCGCCGCTCCAGCCACTCACGGCCCGCGCCGGACGGAATCAGTTTCGGCAGCAGGGTCCTGGTGGGTGCGGGGCCAGGTCAGCGATAGACCGGGATGGAACCCGGACCCTCGAGCAAGAAGAGGACCGAGGGGGGCCGGACTACGGGGTTCTGGGGGAGATATGGTCCCAGACTCCTGGATCCCTGGGGAGAAAGGGGCTGAGGGCCCAGACTCCAGAGTCCTCGAAGAGGACACCAGGGGCCCAGACTCATGTGTCTGGAGGCCGGGATTCCTAGGACCCCAGGGAGGAAGGGGCGGGGGACCAGGACTCCCGGCTCTCGGTCAGGGGGGCTAGAGACAGCTTGCTCACGTGGCGCTCAGCCCTTCCACCTCGGCATCCTTCTGCTGGTCCTTCTCGGCCGCCATGTCTGTGCTATGAGGGGAAGAACCGCTGTAACGAGCCCGGGGCCCTGCACACCCCGCGGGACCCGCCCGAGCCTGGCCTCACCCAGCGGAGCGGGAGCGGACGTGTCGCTGGTCTGGAGACTCTGGGGGCGGTAGTTTTGCCGCCGAGCATTGTGGGAGTTGTAGTCCCGATGGTGTCGGAGAGAGTGTGCGCCATGATGGTGGTATGGCTCGCGAAACACCTTGGGAGATGTAGTCGCGTAAAGTGACGCCTCTGGGCATTGTGGGAGTTGTAGTTTCAGAAGCAGGACGCGTGGAGTCGGGAAAGGTGGGTGGTCAGGAGCCAGGGCGTTATGCGAGCTCTAAAGTCAGAAGCCGGAGCTCTAAAGGAAGAAAACTCCCCCGTGCAGGGTACGATGGAGACCGTGTAGAACTGTCATTCTGACTCCAGAAGGTATAAAAGAAAACACTTGCTAAAACACGCAGATGTTCTGACTCAGCAGATCTAGGGTGAGACCATTCATTTGCATTTCTAACAAGTTTCTAGGTGATGTTGATGCTTCTGGTCCATGGCCCACATTTTGAATAGCGGCACTGTAGAGAATTTGTGGGAATCTATTTCTTCCTTCTTCAAGAGGCTAGTGATGGGGCCATGGTTGCTGGAGGGGCGGCATCTAAGGTAGGGGGCAAAGCTCCCCCCACAACCCTTGGGCTCCCAAGGATGAATGGGTTAGGGTTAGGGACCTAGGGATGCCCCTGCTTTGGATAGGACGGAGGGAAGTGGGGGAAAGGAAAGGATTGAGATTTTTTTTCATTTTATCATTTTCTTTTCTTCTAGTTTTATTGAAGGGGTGAGAATTTTTAAAAGACGGAGTTGTTATAACGAAAAGAGCTGGGATTCTGGGGCCAGAGGTCAAAATTCAGGCTGTGTTGACCTCATCACCTCCCTGAACCTCGATGTCCTCAGCTGGACAGTGAAGATCCTGGTGGTACTGTTACCAAGTCCAAGCTCGCTCTGTTCGCCGCAAGACAGGCCAATAAATCAGGAGATGAGGTGTTGAGGCAAGGAATAGCGACTTTATTCGGAAAGCCAAGCTGGCAGACTGAGAAGATGGCGGACTAGCATCTCAAAAAGACTATCCGATTGGGGTCTGGATGCCAGAGTCTTTTATAGAACAGAGAAGGGGAGGAGGTGAGGAAGTGAAGTAAAAAGGCCATAAGTCTTGCAAATATCTCCTGGAATGGCCAGCCTCGGGGAGGGGATGTGTTAATTTCTTCTTTCTTGCAGCCATTCACAGGTGGACAGGGTCAGGATGTTTCCCTGAACAAAGGCACTTTGGTTTAACATTCAAGCAGAGGGGCAGGGTTCCCGAGGCAGGCCATTATGTATAGACAGTATCCTTTTAGTGAACAAAAGCAATGAGGAGCAAAGGTTAAAGTAAAAGAAACAGATCCAACCTGTAGTCCGATTTTGTTCGTCCCTGTAATTGTACCACACTCATGGGGTTGAGATGGGGTTGAATGGTCCATGTAAAGTGCTTGAAAGAGTCTTGATATTGTATAACTGCTCAATAAATGGTAGTCCATATTATTGCCACTACATTATCATGACTGTTATGATTATTTCTAGAGTTCAGTCTTCTCAAACTGAGCAGTAACTTACTAGGGGCTGCTGGCCCCTTGGATGTCCCAAAGAGTGGCTGGCATCTGAGACATGGACCTTTCTTTCCCCTAGCTCTCACAGCCATAGTTCTCTCAGTCTTTGCCCCTGCCCCTGAGTGAGTTGTGGGAAAGAAGGGTGCACCAGCATGCCTCAAGAAATGTGTGTGGAAGTATTGGGAAGCCTGGGCTCCCTTACACAGACTGAGGACCTCATTTTCCAAGGTTGGGTGGAGCTGAAGGTAAATACTCACCTGGGAGATCCAGGTGACTCTTAACTCCAACTGTGTCTTCCAAGGATCACATTCCTTTTGGGTTTGGGCTTTGAGGCCTGCTGGAGGGCATCCCCACAAGGTGGGGAAGATGACCCTGTCCAAGGGGCTGGTGGACCAATAGGGAGGCCACCTGTGTGCGCGTGGCAGGGGGGTCCCAAGCTGAAACCGAATGAGCCATACTTTGAAGATCAGGTTGGCTAGTTACCGTTTACTTCCTCTTTGTCAGCCCCAGGCTTTTAGTAGAAGCTTGTTCAGGTTTCCCACTTGGGTCGAGCTGGGCTTCAGGAAATCAAGGGGGGGCCTGTGAGTCCACAGTTAGCCCAGAGCATTAATAGGGGAGCAGCGCCTGAGTTCAAAGTGATGGGAGCAGCAGGGGTAACCAGAAGAGCCCCCAAGAGGAAGATGAATCTTGGGGAGCAGAGAGTTGGAAGCAGAGGTCCAGCTGCCTTCTTCCAGGGCCGACCTGGGGAAATTGGGGTTTGACTTTTGTCATGAGGGCTTTGGGGTTTCCTCGTAGGAACACGAATAAAAGTGATTTCACTCATAACCCGCCAGTACGTGCTCTGAGCAGAAGACATACAGGCAAAGTCCTGGAGGTGTCAAAAGGCATGGGCCATGGATGGTGGAGTCCAGAGGCAAGGACACTGTTGGAGAGGAACCCTCTGAGTGGGGCAGGACGGGAACTTTGAATCAGGGGATTCTGAGGGGCCTTGGCGTAGGGGCAATGTGGGGGAGGAGCCCCTTGAAACAGAGATTGTGGGAGAAGGGGCCCTAAGACGGAGATACTGTGAGAGATGGGAAGATCCGTGAGACAGGGGGATGAGGGGAGATGGGGGGAGAAGGGCCCTATGGCAAGTGGGCCCTGAATTAGGGGGATGGTGGGAGATAAGGGGGTGCCTGAAAAGATTATGAGAGATGGGCCCTGGCCCTGTGGTCCCTCCACCTGAGGCCTCCTTCCTGCCTCTTGGACCCCTGGAGGAAGTGGAGCTGGGAGGGTAGGAGGACATTAGCACAGACAATCAGAAACCTGGGTTATTTTTATGCTGTGTGACCTCAAGGAAGTCCCTGCCCTCTCTGGGCCTCAGATTGCCCACCTGTCTATGGGAGTATTTCTTACCCTGTACCTGATGAATGAAGTAGTTTCTCTGGCCTCCCCAGGAGAGGTCCAGGCTCACGTAACCCTTACCGGACCGGGCTCCGCCCTGGGCATCACAGGCGGTTTCTGGCACACATGGCCACTGCCTTCTGACTGCCTTGCCCCTCGGATTCAGGCACTCCTCAGCATTGTCTTGTGCGGTGGGCATGTGCACACACTCACACTCATGTGGACTCTCAGCATCCCGACCACCAAGACACCTGTGCTGGGAGGCAGACAGGCCCGGGACAAGCCCCAG
Source organism: Physeter macrocephalus (assembly GCF_002837175.3). Classification (NCBI taxonomy): domain Eukaryota; kingdom Metazoa; phylum Chordata; class Mammalia; order Artiodactyla; family Physeteridae; genus Physeter; species Physeter macrocephalus. The sequence continues at coordinate 35,097 of NW_021145595.1, forward strand.
GCCTTCCTCTCACTCCAGTCTCTGGGCTGTGTTAGACAGGCTGCCTGGAGGGAAGTGGTAGAGCTGCCCAACCAGAGGGGCTAAAATTCAAAAGACTGACAATAGCAAGTGTTGCTGTGGATGTGGAGCAACTGGAACTCTGATACACTGTTGGAATGCAGATGACACAAGAGCTTTGGAAAGGGTGTGGCTATTTCTATTAAAGGTAAACACTGTCTATTCCCCGATCAGCAATTCCATTCCTAGGCATGTACCCAACAGAGATGGACACGTGTGTCATCAGAGGATATATTACTAGAATGTTCCTCTTCCTAGAGGCTTCCAAAGTGGAAACAGCAAATGTCCATCAACAAGAAAATGGATCAACAAGTCGTGTAATAGTCACACAGTGGGAAACTCCGCAGCAATGAAAAAGAGCAGGCTACTGATACACGGAGCACTGTGGGTGACTCTCATAGACGTGGTGTGGAGGACAGGAAGCCGACACATGAGGCAGCTGCAAGACTGCATTTCTACAAAGCCCAAGAACTGGCACAACTGAACGATGGCGATAGAAAGCAGATCAGCAGTTACCTCTGGAGGGGGGCTGACTGGAAAGGGGCATGAGAGAACTTTGTGGCTAGTGGCTACATGGAAGTAATTTTTTAAATTGTTGAGCTGTGCCCTTGAGACTTGTGCACGTCACCGTATGAAAGTTTATCTCAACAAAAAGAGAGAGAAGAGCATAGTGATTTAGAGCTTGGACAGCCTAGGTTCAAATCCCAGATGTGTCACCTCTCAGCTGTGTGACCTTGGGCAGGTCACTTTCCCTCTCTGTGCCTTGTGAGGATCGAGTGAGCTAATACACATGGAGTGCTTAGAAGAGGGCAGAGCACAGGGTGGGAGTTCAATGAACCATTAGCATCATCGCCTCCCCGGGGACCTCTCCAGTATGAGAGGATCCAGAGTCTGATCCCCTTCCTCTCCCCTGTTCTGATCCCCTGATCCCATCTCCTGGCGAATTCAAGGTGCTCTCACTCTAACCCTTGTGGGGCTACAACTCCATGATTTGATGACCTGGAGACTCCATGACTCCCAAGCTCATGCCAGGCTAAATTCCTGGGGTTCTGTGAATCACCCAGCCACGGGTGCCAGCACAGCGAACACCGTCGTGCCCACACCCCGGGTCCACAAAGCAAGCAAGACACACACGCGGCTTCTCTGTCCCCACTGATATATTTGATAATTGTCCAGAACCAGAGACGGCGTCAGCCAGGGGGTGAGGGGGAGTAAAAAAGAGCCCAGGGAGGGGGCTGGGTGGCAGGGATGAGGAGAGGGAGAGGAACAGACACACACAAAAGAGAGAGAGGAGAGAGGCAGGGGGCGGGGCGGGGCGGGGGCGGGGAGAGAAGCCAGCCAGAGGGGTAAGAGGGGGAGGGAGGCGGGAGATAACTTGAGGGGGCGGGGCCAAGGGGAGAGAGGGCCCCTCCCCCCAGAATACAAAAAGAGGGGGACCGGAGTGGGCTGTCCTGGGCTTGGGGGGCAGGGAAGAGACGGGCGATGTGGTGGGGTTGAGGTCAGTAGTAGGTTTCCTTCTCCACCCAACCTGGAGAGACAAAAGAGGAAAGAAACAGGGACGAGAGGGAGACGGGCGCGGAGAGAAGCACAAGCAGAGACAGACAGCGGCACAGAAAGAAACCAAAAGGGCCGGAGACACAGGGAAAGACACAGAAAGGAGGAGGCCCAGAGAGCCAGGAAGAGGGAAGAGTTGCAAAGAGGGTGGAGAGATGACGCAGGAGGGAGGGGTTGGGGGGAAACAGAGAGTGAGGTTAGTATCAGTCACACAGCGCTCTCTCGCCTCCCCTTCCAGCTGCCCCGTCCTGTCCCCCCCAGCCTCCCCCCTGTACCCAGTTAGCCCCTCACCCCCGGGGTTCCTGCGCAGGATGAGTTTGCGGATTTCGTCATAGACGAAGATGAGAAAACTGTAGGGGAAGGCACAGAACCACCAGCTGGGCCTGCGGAGACGGAAGAGCAGGAGGGCGTCAGTGTGGGGCGGAGACCGGGGCGGGGGGGGACACACAGAGGCAGGGTCCCAGAGGACAGGTGGGGCCGCACTGGGAGGATGCTCCCCTGGTCCTTCGAGCCCAAGGTGAGGGGTGCCCGGGGCCATGGCTGTGGGCTGGGGTCTGCACAGCGCCCCCCTCTGAGGGCGTCCCGCGGGGAAGGCTCCCGGGAGGATCCTGGAGCAGGTGGTACATGGCAGGGGAGGGGGCACTCACTTGAGAGGGTACATGCGAAGGGCCACGTCCATGCCGGGGCAGTAGGACAGGAAGGCAGCCAGGGCTGTCTCCTCAAACAACCCGAAGATCAGGATCTTGTTCCTGGAGGCACAGGCAGGGCTGGACCCAGAGAACTCGAGCAGGCACCCCCATCCCACCGGGACAGAGGCTCTGCCAAGGGCAGACGCACAGAGACGGACACGGACACACACAGAGATGGAGACCGAAAGAGGCAGAGAGGCACACACGGGTCGAGGGAGATGGTGACACTGAAGTATAATGACAGAGACAGTGACACACAGGCAGGGGTATGAAAAGATACAGCAGGGAATTCCCTGGCGGTCTAGTGGTTAGGACTCCGCGCTTCCACTGCAGGGTTCCATCTCTGGTGGGGGAACTAAGATCCCACATGCCGTGCGGCCAAAGGAAAAGATAAAGCAGATCTGGAGAGGGACCAGGGACACCCCAGCGGTGTGCACACAGATATGGAGAGAGAGAGACAGAGACAGAGACAGAGAATCCAAGATAGATGTGCCCACTGGAGAGAAAATCAACTCAGAGGCAAAACGGAAACAGACAGACAGACAGACACGGGGCGGGACAGGGAGCAGGCCCGGAGCCCGCGGCCCTCACTTCATGCCCTGCTGGAAGACGGAGTTCCTCCTGGTCTTGCAGATGATCAGGTCGGCCCACTGCACGACCACAATGCTCACGAAGAAGGCCGTGTGGCACGTGAACTCCACCACTTTCCTCTGCTCGTAGGTCTGCAAGGGTGATGACGTGGGTGCCGGTCGGCGGTCAGTGTGGCCGGGCCCACGTGCTCCTTGTCTGCGCCCCTGCGTGGGGCCCCAGGGCAAAGCGGGGACTCTGTCCAGATGGGATCCCCTAAGGGGCGTGTCTTCCCTCTGTAGCTCAGGGCCCCGCGGGAAGAGTCAGGAAATGTACAAGGAATGAGAGAGGGTAATGGTGACCTCGGCTGTGGACCAGAGATCCTGGGGGCCTCCTGAGGGGACTCCAGCTGGGCTTTGAAGGCACAGAGATGGGGAAGAGGGCAGCAAAGGCGTCTCGCCTGGTGGGGCAGGGAGCACGGCCGGTGGCCAGGACCGCGATGGGCTGGGGCAAGAGCACCGGGAGGCCCCTCGTGTCCGGCAAGGATCTTGATGCCGCCCCTGGGACACAGGGACCATCACAGGACGCCGCCCCTGCCTGGCTGGGACGGCTCGCCCCAGCCCGGGATGCTGTGGGCAGGGAGCCCGCCTGGGGGGGTCCCAGGCCATGCTGTGGGGCCCAGCCCTACGCACCCACTGCTGCCCGTAACTGTCCTCCAGGTCGTTGACGGTGCGGTCGTCCCAGTTCAGCCGGATGCCCACCAGGTTGCCAGGCAAGAAGCCATTTTCTGCCAGGATCACAAAGTAGGAGAAGAAGCCACCAAGAGCCTGGATCATTCCTGGAGGAGGAGAGAAGGGAGATGAGGAGAGGCTCAGGTGGGGCAGGCAGCCAGCCCAGGGCACCTCTGAGGCCCCTCGAGACCCACACCGCGAGGATGGCGAGCTACCCGGTCCTCTTGCCTGACATCATCCGGGGCTGAGCTCCCAGAGGGCCATCTGAGGGTGCCACCTGGTGGTGAGCCCCTGAGATTGGCCCCCCTGGAGCAGGAACCTTGGAGACGGGGCTCTCCTGAGGGGAGAACCTGGAGGCTCCCTCCCACCTGAGCCAGGCCACCTGGACGTCAGGAAACCCCTGAGGACCCCCTAGGCAGGAATGACCTCCCTAGGCCTCTGACCACTGCCACCAAGCCTCTGCTTCCTGGGACACTCCCAGCAACAGGGCGCTCAGCACGTGTAAGACTGCACACCTCACCTCCAGCAAAGATGGAGGGGAAGGCAGGGGGGCGTGGGGCTCACTCCTGCCCTCAGAGAGCTCACAGGCTGACTGGTCCTTCCCATCATGGTGGCGGGTGGAGCAGTGGAGTGGCCATCCGGGGGCCAGCCCTGATCTGCCACTCAGTATCCCATGTGCTCCCCGGCTGCAGCCCCGGGCCTTTCCTCCACCTGTGCCAGCCCCACCTTGGTGACCGCCACCCATCTGTAAGTCACTCCTTCCAAACCTCCAGCACCAGGTCCTACTCTTCACTCCACTCATTCAGCACAAGGTTTCTGAGCACCCACGGTGGGCCAGGCACTGGCCATCCAGCCATAAGCGAGGCAGGGTCCCCAGGTCCTCACCGATCTGTCCGTAGGCCATGCTGATGAGTCTCTCATTGACCAGCTTGTCAGTGCGTGGGTTCCGGGGCTGTCTCTTCATGATGTCACTCTCGGCAGCCTCGTACGCCAGCGAGATGGCAGGGACCTGGGCAGGAGAGGCCGGTGAGTCGGGGACGGGGGGGGGGACCCTCCCCTCCCGGAGCCTGGGGGTGGCCGGGGCCTCACCATGTCAGTCGGCAGCCTCGTACGCCAGCGAGATGGCAGGGACCTGGGCAGGAGAGGCCGGTGAGTCGGGGACGGGGGGGGGGGACCCTCCCCTCCCGGAGCCTGGGGGTGGCCGGGGCCTCACCATGTCAGTGCCCAGGTCGATGCAGAGGATCGTGATGGTGCCCAGAGGCAGTGGAATGTTGGCCATGATGAACAGCAGGAAGGGCGTGATCTCGGGGATGTTGCTGGTCAGGGTGTAGGCGATGGACTTCTTCAGGTTGTCGAAGATCAGGCGGCCTGTGGGCAGGGGCAGGCTCACACCTCGGCACCCACACCAGGGCACCCTAGTCCCTCTACCCCTTCCCTGCCCAGTCCTCGCATCCTTTCCAATCCATCCCCCCACCGCCTGCCTTTCCAGACAGATGCCCAACCGTGTTGCCCCTGTTCAAACATTCTCAAAATACAACCACTTCGGAAGACTGCTTGGTAGTTTCCTTTCTTTTTTTTTTTTTTTTCTTTTTTTGGCCGCACAGCGTGGCTAGCGGGATCTTAGTTCCCCAACCGGGGATCAAACCAGCGCCCTTGGCAGCGAAAGCGTGGAGTCCTAACCACTGGACCACCAGGGAATTCCCAGCAGTTTCTGTTAAAAGTTAAACATCCCCGCCTTATTGACCCAGCAATCCTCACCTTAGGTTTATACGCAAGAGAAATGAGCGTTTATGTCCACCAAAAAGCAAGTACAAGAATGTTCACCATGGCATTAGTTATAATAGCCCAAAACCCGAACTGACCCGCTGGCCATCAGTAGGTGAGTGGATAAGTAAACTGTGGTCCGTCCATACAAAGGAATACCACCCGGCGAGAAAAAGGAACGAGCTACTGACACCCCCAGCTCCATGGATGAATCTCACTGATGTTATGTTGAGTGAAAAAAAAGCCAGACACAGAAGCATTCATATCACATGACTCCATTTGCAAGAGGTTGGAAACGAATCCATGGTGCTGAAAGTCAGGATAGTGGTTATTTCTGGGAGGGGGGATATAGACTGGAGGGGACCTGAAAGAACCCTAATGGGAGGCTGGAAATGTTCTCTATCTTGATGGGGGTCCGGTGGTTGTGTGGGTGCGTGCGTGCATAAAAAGTCACGGAGCTGCCTTTGTGTGAATGCCATATCCCAATAAAGATTCAGTCAGTACAGTGTGTGTAAAGTAAAAAGAAACTAAAGATGAACCCAGCCAGCCCCTCCCTCCACCTTCCCCCGTGTGCTGATGAGCAACAAGGTGTGTCATTAAGAAGGCACAGAGGACTTCCCTGGCGGTCCAGTGGTTAAGACTCCACACTTCCACTGCAGGGGGTGCGGGTTCCATCCCTGGTCAGGGAACTCAGATCCCGCAAACTGCGCGGCGTGGCCAAAAAATAAATAAATAGGTAGGACCCCATCTATCATAGCACCCTGCTGGTTTTATCCTTAGCACTTGTCACAATATGTGATTATGTTTGTTATGTTACAATTTGTTTTTTAACTTGCAGAAGGCTGTCTCTCCCAGCTCCTTGAGGGCAAGGACCCATGTCTGCTCTGCTCACAGCTGTATCTCCAGCCCCTGGCACCATACACAAGGTAAGGAGCCCAATAAATGTCTGGGCGGCGTGAACGCCTCCGTGAGTGTGTGCTCTGCAGGTGCATGGAGGATGTCTTGGGGATGAGAAAGGGTTAACCATGCGTCCTCTGGGCCATAGGAGACAAGGGATAAGGGCATTGAACCTGACACTGTAGGCTCAGCTTTTACGGTTTGAATTCTCTCTTATCATGAGTTATTTTTTACACTGGGGACATTTCAAATAGGATAGAGAGACTGGAAGAAAATGAAGCACAGCATGAACAGTGATTATTTCTGGGTGGTAAGATTATGGGTGATTCCATAAGCTTCTTAATGCTTTTCTACATTTTCTATAATTATCATAAATTACTTTGATAATCAGAATAAAACTGAATGTGAACAAGCCCCATCTGTGGCCACATCCAGGCCCGTCAGGAGGTGATGCCCGGCGGCCCCGCCTGAGACCTTGAGGCCTTGCCTCTGTCTGCAACTCCCTTCGCCGGCACTTTTCTACGTGAAAATTCCCACACGGCCCTAGAGACTTGGCACAGGTGATCCCTGTCCACCTGGGGAGGCTTCCTTGGCCCCTGACTCCAGGCTGGGTGAGGGCCCTCTTCAGGGCTCCCTCAGGACCCTCTGCTTCCCTGAGGTTGTACTTATGGGTATTTTTTTCAAGACTTTTTTGATGCGGACCATTTTTAAAGTCTTTATTGAATTTGTTACAGTATTGCTTCTGTTTTCTGTTTTGTTTTTTTGGCCCTGAGGCAGGTGGGATCCCAGCCCCCCGACCAGGGATCGAACCCGCACCCCCTGCATTGGAAGGCGAAGTCTTAACCACTGGACCGCCAGGGAAATCCCTATGAGTATTGTTTTTTAACGCTTCTGAATGTGCCTTGCCCACCGGACTGGGCCTGTGCTGGGCGACACTGGGACCCAGAAGTGCGTTGGCTGAGTCCTGCCCCCAGGGAGCCCCCAACTCCGCAGGGGAAGAAAACTGAAAAGGACAAGCTCAGGCTCTGCAGGGGGCCTCGTGGGATTCTGTGGTCTCCGTGCATCTGCTGAAGCCCTGGCCTGTTCCCCTCCCCCTTCTCCGGCTTCATGCAGGGACCCCAGTCTCCAGGGCCACCTGGGCCAACTCACTCACCCTCCTCCACACCCGTAACAATGGAGGCAAAGTTGTCATCCAGCAGAATCATGTCTGCTGCCTGTTTGGAGACGTCAGAGCCGGCAATGCCCATGGCCACCCCGATGTCAGCCTTCTTCAGGGCGGGGGAGTCGTTCACGCCATCCCCTGTCACAGCCACGATGGCCCCCTGGAGGGAGAGAGGGTGAGGATGACGCCCAGAGGCCTGGCCCCAAACCCTCTTCGCATCAAGGACCCCGGAGTCCAGACTCCCGGCCCCCTCGTCCGAGGGACCCCAGCCCGAGCCCACCTGTCTCTGACAGCCCTCCACAATGATGAGCTTCTGCTGGGGAGAAGTGCGGGCGAAGACGATCTCAGTGTGGTTCTGCAGGATCTCGTCGATTTGCTCAGAGGTGAAGTCCTTGAGGTCGGTGCCATGGATCACACAGGCCTTGGCATCCCTGGGAAGAGCAGAGAGTGTTCAGGACATGTGGGGCAGTGACACCTGTTGGACAGACTCACAGACAGGAGAGACAGAGGACCAGGCTCTGAGAGAGGGACAAGGGCTCTGGGGGTCAGAGCTGAAGGCAACAGGGGAGGAGGGGGCTGCAGTAGGAGGGATGGAGGGCAGACCTCAGGAAGAACCTTGGGACACTGGACTTAGAGGAACAGAGATATGCAGGCAGCTAGGAAATAGAGACAGACGCAGAGAGACACAAGGGTGGGAAAGCTAAGGAAGTCAGAACAGAGATGAGAGACAGAGGGAGACAGAGACAAAGACATAAAAGAGAGATGGGAAGAGAGAATGAGGGACACAGAAGTAAGGGGTCTCACAGAATCCTCTCAGATGTGAATTACTAGCAGCCCATTTTAGAGAGGAGGAAACTGAGGCACAGAGGGGCTAAGTGACTTGCCCAAGGTCACACAGCTCATGTGTGGCAAAGCTGGGGTGCGAACCTACCCCTTGCTAACCCCGTGCAGCTGTAACACCAGGCTGCCCATCCTCACGATGGAAGAGGAACAGGACCCAGGTGCTGAGTCAATGGAGGAGGCCCAGGAGGAAGGGGACCCGCAGCCCCAGAGGGACCGGAGCTGGGCAGGGCGGGGCTCACCGGGGGTTGACCTGGCTGACGGGAATGTTGAGCCGGGCGGCGATGTCCTCCACCGTCTCGTTGCCCTCGGAGATGATGCCCACACCCTTGGCAATGGCCTTTGCCGTGATGGGGTGATCGCCGGTGACCATGATGACCTGCGGGCATCACATGCAAACGGTCCAGCCTCACCGCTGGCCGCTGGGGCCCCAGCCCTGCCTCCCCTGCTGCCCCGGGCCACACCTTGATGCCCGCGCTGCGGCACTTGCCCACCGCGTCGGGGACGGCTGCCCGTGGAGGGTCGATCATGGACATGAGGCCCACGAAGCAGAGGTTGTCGGTGGTGAAGTTCACATCGTCACAGTCGAAGGCAAAGCCCTTAGGGAACTGCTCCTCGGGCAGGTAGTAATGGCAGAAGCCTGGTGCACGGAGAGGGGCACAGGGGCTCCAGCCTCGGCCCTCCCTGCCTCCTGCCCACAGCTCCCGGTCCCAGCACTCAGGCTCCCTAGTTGGCCAGACGGTCAGTCAACACCCATTCCTGAAAGACGCCTTCGTGTCTCATTCATTCATGGTGCATTCTGGGAGGCCCTGTTCTGAACCAGGCTCTGGGCAGCCTCCCATCCCTCCTTACCCTCAAGGGGCCCCCAGAGCTGGCCCAGCCCCGCCCCAACTTGGCTCCACCCTTGGTGCACACCAAGCACGCGCTCGCCCAGGCCCCCGAGCTCGAGGTAGGCGTTCTGGAAAGCCTCCTTCATCTCCTCGTCCAGCGGCTGCTCCTTGCCCTGCAGCAGGATGGTGGAGCACCGGTCCAGGATGCGTTCGGGGGCGCCCTTCATCACCAGCAGGTACCGGTTGTCATTGGGGTCCTCGGTCTCGTGGATGGAGAGCTGTGGACAGAGCAGAAGGTGGCCGCGCCTGAGCCTCACAGGGCGGGACCCGGAGGCTGCCCTGTGCCCAGCTAGGGAAGAGGACCCCCCCGGTCGCCCCGGCCAGAGCCACGGGTGCCAGGACAGACCCGCGCCGGAGCCTCACAGGGCGGGACCCGGAGGCTGCCCTGCGCCCAGCTGGGGAACAGGACCCCCTGCCGCACCGGCCAGAGCCACGGGTGCCAGGACCACCGCCAGGCTCCCCCAGAGGGCACTGCCCAAATCTCTCTACCCGAGATATCTTCATCTGTTTCTCGGGCTCTCTCACAGAGACCTCTGCTCATCCCTGCCCGTTTCCGTCTCTCCATCTTGCAGATATTTCTTCCCCTCTGTGTCTCTCTCACAGAAATCTCAGGGGTCCTTAGGATACGTGCTTCTCTCTCTGCCTTGCCCGACAACCTCTCATCCCGCATCTGACCCATCACCGAATCTGGTCAGCTCACCTCTGAAGTACCCGGATTCTGACCTCTTCTCACCTCCCCTGCCCTCCCATCCAGCCACCACTATCTCTCATGAAATATCACAGCAGCCTCCACACTGAGTCCCTGTTTCTGCCCTCCCCTCCCCATAATATTTCCTCCTCATGGCAGCCAGAAGGAGCCTTTAAAATATGAGAGTCACGGGACTTCACTGGTGGCCCGGCGGCTAAGACTCCGCGCTCCCAATGCAGGGGGCCTGGGTTCGATCCCGGATCAGGGAACTAGATCCCACATGCTGCAACTAAGAGTTCGCATGCCGCAACTAAATATTCCCCCGTGCTGCAACAAAGATCCTGCGTGCCGCAACTAAGACCAGGTGCAGCCAAATAAATAAATAAATTTTTTAAAAAAGAAGAAGAAGAATACATTGGTTGTAGCAGTGCAACTAAGAGTTCGCATGCCGCAACTAAAGATCCCTCACGAGGCAACGAAGATCCCGTGTGCCGCAGTTAAGACCCGGCACAGCCAAATAAATAAATTTTTTTTAAAAAAATGAGTCAGTGAAAAATGGTGCAGCCACTTTGGAAAACAGTCTCTGGCAGTCCCCCAAAAGGTTAAACAGTTACCACATAAGCCAGCAATTCCCAGATATATACCCAAGAGCCATGCAAACGATGTCCACACAAAAACTTGGAGGTGAATGTTCATAGCAGCGTCATTCATAGTAGCCAAAGGGTGCAAATAACCCAAATGTCCATTGACAGATGAATGGATAAACAAAATGTGGTCTATCCATACAATGCAAAATTATTCAGCCGTAAAAAGGAATGAAGCACTGATATATACTACAACATGGAGGAACCTTGAAAACATTATGCTAAGTGAAAGAAGCCAGACATCAAAAAACACATATTGTATGATTCTGTTTATATGAAGTGTCCAGACTAGGCAAGTGAATAGAGACAGAACGTAGATTAGTGGTTGCTTAGGGCTCGGGGAGACGGGGGGAGGTAGGTGGATAAAGCTGAGGAGTGTGAGGTTGCTTTTTGAGGTGATGGAAATGCTCTAAAACTGACTGGGTAGGGACTTCCCTGGTGGTGCAGTGGGTAAGACTCTGAGCTCCCAATGCAGGGGGCCCGGGTTCGATCCCTGGTCAGGAAACTAGATCCCACATACGTGCCACAACTAAGAGTTTGCGTGCCGCAACTAAGAAATCCGCGTGCCGCAGCTAAGACCCGGCGCAGCCAAAATAAATGAATAAATAAATAAATATTTTTTTTAAAACCTGACTGGACAGATGATAGCACGTATCGGTGAATATACTAAAACTATTGAATTATGCACATTAAGTGGGTGAGCTATGGTGTGTGAACTGTATCTCTCAATAAAGCAGCTTTTAAAAATGTGAGTCAGGGCTTCCCTGGTGGCGCAGTGGTTGAGAGTCCGCCTGCCGATGCGGGGGACACGGGTTCGCGCTGCGTGCCCGGAGCCTGTGCTCCGCGACGGGAGAGGCCGCAACGGTGAGAGGCCCGCGTACCGCAAAAAAAAAAAAAAAAAAAGTGAGTCAGGTCCCATCTGCCTCTGCTCGGTGGCTCATGTCTCCCTGAGGGTCACACCCAAGTCGTGTCCACAAGGCCCTACGGGACGTGACCCAGCACCCACTGCCCTCCCCTCCCACCACGTTTCCTGGCTCGACATTCCCTGGCTATTCAGTACATCAACACACTCCTTCGTCAAGACCTTTGCACACGCTGTGCCCGCTGCCCCCGGACACCTGCAGGGCCCCCTCCCTCAGCATGGTGACTGGCTGACATATTCCAAATTTCCTAATGTCCTCATGCCTTTGTCATTGTCTGTCTCCTGGCACTAGAGCATAAGTTCCGTGAGAGGAGGGACTTCACTGCCATCTGTATCCCCAGCACCTAACACAAGTGCCTCTGACACGTAGTTGCTGCTCAAAACAATACTTGTTGAGTGGATGAATGAGATCTCTGGCTGGTTCCCGCTCTGCTGCACGAAGTTCTTTACTCCCCTGCCGCCCACTCCAACAGAGACATTGCTCTCCCTCCCGGGTCTGTGTTCCTCTCCCCGCTGGGTGGATACTCTTGGGCTTATTTTACCGATGGGGAAACCAAGGCTCTGGGAAAGTTAATAACTTGCCCAAAGCAGGAGGGCAGCGGGGCAGAGCCGACTGCTTTTCGGGCGTCGTAGAGAAAGTGAGATCCAGGCCGACTCTCCTGGAGAGCCTAGGGTACCTGGTATTTGTTGGTGGAGTTGAAGGGGATCTCCGCCACTTTCTTATTACGTTCCCGCATCAGCTTCACGGAGCCGGAGGACAACTCGATGCACTTGAGCAGGGCAGACTCGGAGGCGTCCCCGGCCACATCCCTCTGTGGGGAGAGAGCGCTGTCAGGGCAGAGCAGCGCGGGGTGGGCAGGGGCCAAGCCGGGGCGAGCGGGAGGCCAGACCCACCTTGAGCACAGGGATGTTGTCCTGACCCCCCTTGAAGACGGCACGGTTGCAGAGTCCAGCAATGTGAGACAGGGCCACCCAGGTGTGCGAGCTCTTGTCAAATGAAGTCCCTGAAAAAGGTACGAGTCGGGGCTGGGGGGTGTCCGGGAGCCAGGCCCCCTCGGTCCTGCCTGGGCCCCACCCTCACCTGACTGGTCCTCAGTGGTGTCGGCCTCGTGGATCTGGTTGTCGAACCACATGTGGGCGACCGTCATGCGGTTCTGGGTGAGGGTCCCTGTCTTGTCCGAGCAGATGGTGGATGTGGAGCCCAGGGTCTCTACAGCCTCTAGGTTTTTCACAAGGCAGTTCTTCCGAGCCATGCGCTTGGCGGTCAGGGTCAGACACACCTGGGGTGTGTGCAAGGGCAGGGGAGTTACAGGTAGAGTCAGGCGGTGCAGTTGGGCCAGCAGCACAACTGCCAACAACCCAACTGCCCAGCCCAGAGAGAATCCTGGGCAAAGAATGGGGTGTCGCCCAGCCACTCCACCCAAGGTATAGACCCACAAAAATGGGCTCAGATGCACCCCAAAGAAATATACTAGAATGTTCATAACAGCCACATAATAGTCCCAAACTGCAAACAACCCACATGTCCACTAACAGCAGTAGGGACAAATAAATTGGGGGATAAAAGATGGGAATACTATACAGCGGTGAAAAAGAACAAGCAACCACTGCCTACAACTGCATGGGTGAAATTCAAAAACATAGTGTTTAGCGAAAAATGAGCCAGAAACAAGAGTTCCTGCTGAATGATTCCCCTAATGTGAAGTACAAAAGCTACACTGTTTGAAGCCAGTCTATCCTAGGGGTAACCCTGGAGTTGGAGGGGAGGGGCTGAACAGGTCTTGAAGGGGCTTCTGGGGAACTAGATCTGGGTGCAGCTGACCTGGGGTGTGTTCAGTTGCCTCCAGCTCATCAGGCAGTACCTTCATATGTGCAACTCTTGTTTGTATAGTGTAGGTCAATAAAAGGCCTTTGACTTAGAGTAGCTTTGAATATGCTAATATGGAAAACTTTGCACGATCTATTAAGTAAAAGCATCAAGGAGCAGAACACTATTCCTAGGATGGTCCCTTCTGTGTACCCTGAAAACAATTACTACACACGTGGCAATACGCCCACCGCTGCAGAGAACAGGGCAGAGAGCCTGCTTCTGGAGGGGGGCTGCCGGCGGGGCAGTGGGTCGGGACTGTTATTTTCTTTTGTAACTATTTTAACATATTCTTTAGACTTTTTACCATGAGGTTGTGCTTCTTAATTTTGTAAGTTAACTTCAAAAATGATAGGGCTGTTAGCCCTTTCTGACTGGCAGTGTTTCTCAAGATTCTTTGTTGGTTTTTTTTTTTTTTTTTTTTGGGCCATGCCTCTCCGCTTGTGGGATCTTAATTCTCCACCAGGTATCGAACCCGGGGGCCCTCAGCAGTGAAAGCGCGGCGTCCTAACCACTGGACCGCCCGGGGATTCCCTGTTGGTTTGTTTTGTCAATGAGGCCCTCTGAGCCCCAGGACCCTCCTCATTCAACATCTGGCAGGCTTGGCCCTTGATGTCCAAGTGCAATCAAGATTGTTGCCGTCGGGCCCCAGCCCCCTCCTCCCTCAGACCCGAGGGTCCGGGCCTTACAGTGACAGTGGCCAGCAGGCCCTCTGGGACATTGGCCACGATGATGCCGATGAGGAAGATGACAGCCTCGAGCCAGGTGTATCCGAGAATGAGGGAGAGGATGAAGAAGGAGACGCCCAGGAAGACAGCCACGCCAGTGATGAGCTGGATAAAGTGCTCGATCTCAATGGCGATGGGCGTCTTACCCACCTCCAGCCCGGAAGCCAGAGTGGCGATGCGGCCCATGACGGTGCGGTCACCCGTGGCCACCACCACGCCCCGAGCTGTGCCTGTGGGGTCAGAGGGGACTGGGCTGAGACTCAGCGAGCTTCAGAGGGACCCCGAGCCCCTGAGGCACGTCCATCTATCTGGACAAGCCCAGCCCCACCTGGGTGCCCGAGCCGCCCATCCCCCCTGCCTCACCTTCCACACAGTTGGTGGAAAAGAAGGTGATGTTCCGAGTCTCCAAGGGGTTGTCGTGAGTGCAGTCGGGGGAGCGGGTCTGGGGCTCTGATTCACCGGTCAGGGAAGAGTTGTCCACCTGGGGACACGGGAGACAGGTGTCAAGCCCGGGCCTGGGGTCAAGGGGCATTTGTCCAGAGGAGATTTCAAGATTTTTGTTTGTTCGTTTGTTTTGGTAATGAGGCTGAAGGCTGTGTCCCTGGAAGTCACAGCTAGAAGTCTGGGTGCCTGTGTCTGGGAGGACAGAGGTTGGGCTCTTGAAGCTGGGGATGGTACACGGCTTCTTGCCAAGGCCTAAGGTACCTGGAGGTCTGAGGGAGGAGGACCTGGAGGTCAGAGGTACTGGATCTGAGGGAGGAGGGGGCCTGGACTGCAGGGTCCTCGGGGAGGAGGGGTCCGGGGATCTGGACTCCTCGGTCTGAGGGAGGAGGGGGCTGGGGCCTGGGCTCCTGGGTCCTGGGGGAGGAAGGGCTGGGGGCCTGGACTCCTGGGCCACGCCAGGAAGGGCAGAGCTGGGCCCCAGGCCCCTGGCCCACCTTGCAGCCGTGGGCTGAGATGATACGCAGGTCGGCTGGGACTCGGTCTCCGCCCTTGATCTCCACCAGGTCCCCGACCACCACCTCCTCAGCATTTACCTGCATCTTCTCACCTTCCCGGATCACCAGGGCTTGCTGGGGGTGGAATGGAGAAGAGTCACCTCCCTGACTCCCTCTACCTGGGGTCACTCGGCATAGCCTTGCCCGCCTGTTCACCTCCATGGGGCCCCTTCCTGGGAACCCCTCACCTGGGGAACCATGTTCTTGAAGGATTCCATGATCTTGGAGCTCTTGGCTTCCTGGTAGTAGGAGAAGCAGCCGGTGATAATGACCACGGCCGCCAGCACGATGCCCAGGTACAGCTGTAGGGAGATGCAGGGTCACAGCCCGCCCTGGGGCAACTCTCCACCACCCCCATCCCGACATTTGTGGAACCTGGGAAGAGAGCTTTGAGTCACTGGGGGTCTGTATTTGTATGTCTGACCTCAGGTTGTATCCATTTGAGGGTCTGTGTCTCTGTCTGCCTGTCCATGTTTGAGCCCCTCTCTTCCTTTTTTTTAAATGTTTGCTGTTTATGTATTTATTTATCTCTCTATTTATTTGTTTATTTATTGGCCGTTCCCTGACCAGGGATCGAACCCAGGCCCTCGGCAGTGAAAGCATGGAGTCCTAACCACTGGACCGCCAGGGAATTCCCAAGTTCCTCTTTCTGAACATAGGTGTGTTTGAGCCTCTGAGTCTGTCCATCTCTCTGTTTGGTGGGTTTGTCTGTCTTTCTGCCTGTGTCAGAGAATCTGAGTGTACGGTATTCTCTTTCCACGTGTCTGTCTGTGTCAAAGTCAATGTGTCTGTCTGCCTGCGTGCCTGGCTTTAAATGTACGGGACTGTTTGTGTTTGAGTCTCTGTATGTGGATCTCTGTCTCTGTCTCTCCCTGTTGGTCTGCGTAGGTCTGAGACTCTGAGTCTGTCTGTTTGCCCGTTTAGGTTTAATTTCTGAGAATACTGTCTGTACTTGATTCTCACATCTCTCTGTCTGTCACCAGGTTATGCCTGAAACTCTGTGTGTGTTTGATTTCCTATGTCTGTCTATCAGTAAATGTCTGTGTCTGTCTGTGCCTCTGTGTCTGAACTAGGTGGCCGTGTTTGAATCTGTGTACAAGCGAGACTGTCTGCACTGACTCTCTGCACTGTTGTATACATGTGCGTGTGTGCACGTGTGTATGTGCGAGGATCTCCACGTAGTCAGAATGTGGGTCTGTGTTTATGGGCATCGTGTCTGTTGAAACTGTGTGTGTCCCATGTGTTGAGAGGATGGGACAAATCAGCAGGTGCTTGTGCCTGGATCTCTATCTGAGCCCACTCACCGTTTGAGCATCTTTCAGGCCATGACCACCTGCTGGTGTCTATCCTCAAGGCCGCTGAGGTCACACAGCTTTGGGATGGACCCCCAACTCACACTTCTTACTGTGTGACCTTGGGCAAGTTACTTGGCCCTTTTTTTTGGGGGGGGGTTAAGCCATGAAGCTTGTGGAATCTTAGTTCCCTGGCCAGGGATCGAACCCGTGCCCACTGCAGTGGAAGCATGGAGTCCTAACCACTGGACCACCAGGGAAGTCCCATACTTCGCCTTTCTGAGTCCCAGTTTTCCTCATAGCTTCTCTGGTTCTCTCACTGGGTGATTGTGAAAGTTAGATGAG
This sequence comes from Physeter macrocephalus, assembly GCF_002837175.3. Classification (NCBI taxonomy): domain Eukaryota; kingdom Metazoa; phylum Chordata; class Mammalia; order Artiodactyla; family Physeteridae; genus Physeter; species Physeter macrocephalus. The sequence continues at coordinate 51,732 of NW_021145595.1, forward strand.
AAAAGGTGGAAGGCTGGGCTTTGAAAAGTCTAAAGGGAGAAGTGGGGTATGCATATGTGTCCCTACATGCATGAGCCCTTGGGCACGGCAGGGTGGAGGGCACTCACGTTGTCGCCAGAAGGATCATCCTCGGTGCCTGCCTGGATGCCGTAGGCCAGGAAGCAGAGGATGGCCCCGATCCACAGCAGGATTGAGAAGCCCCCAAAGAGCTGGCGGCAGAACTTGACCCACTCTGGGGTGGTGGGTGGCGGCGTGAGCGCGTTAGGCCCATCGCGGGCCAGGATCTCCTGGGCTTTGCTGTGGGTCAGACCCTAGGGGACACAGGACTCACACAGAACCCTCCCGGAGCAACCCTGGCACCCCCAACACTTCCCGAGTGCCCCCAGGCACCCAAGGGTCACGGCTTCCCATCCCCTCCCCCCTCGGACCCTTCTCCCTCTGGCCCGGCCCCACCTGCACACAGTCGGCCCCACCTGCACACAGTCGGTGTTGTATTTCCGGCAGACCTCTTCCACTGACATCTTGTGCTCTGTCTGAGGAACAGGAGTTTGGGGGGCTCGGGTGAGCGAGGAGGCCGGGCAGGGGCGGGTGGGGCCTGCTCTGGGTGGGTGCAGAGGGTGGGACTTACCATAGCCACCTCCTTTTTGAGGTCGTCCAGGTCCCGGCGCTCTTTGGTGCCCTTGCTCTTCTTGGGCGAGCCCTTGTCATCTTTCTTGTCCTGCGAGGTGGCGACACGATAGCTGTCAGAGCCACCAGACTGCGGGCGAGAAGGGGTTACAAGGGGACACCAGCCCTGCGTCTGTGCAGCTGCGTCTCGGGGCAGGGGCTGGCTCTGGGGGCTCAGTCTGTCTCTGCCCTGCGGCTCTGGGTATCTCTCAGAACCCCTGAGTCTCATCTCTTCCTATTGGCCTCTCCGTCTCTGGTTCCATGTATCTCTGGGTCTCTGTCCCTGAGAGTCTCCATCTGGGTCTGTCTGTGCCTCTCTCTCTCTCTGTAGGTCTCTCCCCTTCAGTCTCCATGTGTCTTTTTATCTCTTTGTGTCTTTTTCTCCCTCTCCCTGGGCACTTAGTCTGTCTCTTGCTAGGTCCGTCTGTCTCTCGCTATGTATGTCTCTCTCTCTTGATCTGTCTCTCCAGGTGTCTGTTTGTGCCTCTCTGTCTTATTCTGTTTTGTCTCTGTCTCCTTGTACCTCTTTATCTCTCCTTCTCTTCATGTGTGTGTATCTCTGTCTCTCTGTGGCTGTTTCTCTGATCTCTCTCTCCCTCATCACTTCATATTGTCCGTCTCTCTCTCTCTCTCTCTGTCTCTGAGTCTCTGTGTGTTTCTCTCTTTGATTTTGGTCTCTCTCTGATCTCTGGCTCTTTATGTTTTCCATCTCATACAATAACTGTTTCTATCTCTTGAACTCTCTCTCCCTGAGTCTGGCTGAGTCTGTCTCTCTGGGTTCTCTCTGGGTTCCTATCTCTTTCCCAGTTGGTGTGCAGGGATCTCAGACTGTCTCCAAGTGCCCGTATTTTCTGTCTGTATCTTTCTCCATCCTTATCTCTGCTTCTCTCTGATTTCATCTCTCGAGGTACATCCTTTCCTGTAATGCATGGTGTCTCTCCGTAACTGTTTCTACTGTTTCAACCATCTTGTTTGTCTATCTCTCACGATCTCGCTCTGCCATCTTCCTCTCTATCCCTGCATCTCTCCCTCTCCTCTCGGCATCTCTGTCCTTCCACTTGAAGGTCTCCCCATATATCACTCTCCCTGTCTTTTCTGCCTGGCTCTTTTTCTGGGCCTCTCTCCCCAACCCCATGGATGTCTCTGTCTCTCAGAGGACCCAGCAAATCTTGGGAGACCCCACAGGCCTGGCAGGAAGGGGGAGGAAAGGGCACTCCAGGTATTAGTCACGGCTGGGACCAATGCCTGGTAGGCAGCCTACTGTGCACAGGGACGGTGGCCTGGCTGGACATGCAGCCTGTCCTGAGGGCCTTGACTGACAAGCTGTGGGCCTAGACTCTTTTCTGGGGGCTGGTAGAGCCACGGATAGGTTTGGACAAGGGGTTGGCATGGTTAGGCCTCTGGAGGACAGACTAGGAGCTGGCTGGGATTTGGGGAGCAGAAGAGCAAGAGGCAAAAGCCCCCGGGCTTGGCTTGAGCTGGATGTAGCATGAGGGGGAGTGACTGAAGTTCCAGTTTGGGGACCTGGGCTGATGGGGAAGGCAGTGTCCTTGGAGGTTGGCAGGAGGGGTGGGCTGAGGCCGGGTGCTGGTAGAGGAGCGCTGACAGCCCCTACGGGTCCAGGGCCAGCGGGCCAAGCTGGGATCCCAGGCTCAGTGCAGCTCAGCGCTGATCCTCTCGTGACCTCGTAGAGGGTTGAGCTGCCTGCTGTCTGCCCCCAGACTGGGAGGCTGAGCCTGGGAGGCTACTGCAGCCTGGAGGCCTGGGAGCCTGGGTTTCAGGGGGTGGGAGGGAGGCTTGGCCCTGGGCCAGCCCTGCAGCAGCGCTGCGTCTGACGTGGAACATGGAGGCTTGGGGGACAGGGAGGACACTCCTCCACCCCCAGCTTCAGGAGGGGTCTCAGACTCCACAGAGGGGTAGACCCAAGGATGGAGAGAGTGGAGATATAAGGTCATGGGCACAAGTTAGAGAAATGAGAGGAAAGAGATGGAGGCCTGGAAGGCAGGGGAGGAGAAGTTGGGAAGAAAACCAGCTGCCCACCCCTGAAACCTCAGAGAAAGCTGGGGAGCTGATGCTTGGGTCCCTATGAGGCCTAGGGGTGGGTTCCTGGACACCTGGGTCTGAGGGAGGAGGGTCTGGGGGCCTGGACTCCTGGGTCTGAGGGGGGAGGGGCCGGGGGTCTGGACTCCTGGGTCTGAGGGGGCAGGAGGTTAGGGATGGAGAGGTTAGGTTCCTGGTCCCTGAGGCTGGGACAGACCGTGCCAATTGAGCCTCCCGGGGTGGCGGTGTTAGGCATGGGAGTCTGGGGTCCACAGGGGTGGATCCAAGAAGAAAGGAGCGGCCCCTCCCCCGCGACCTTTGGTGGACGCTCCTAGCAACATCCTCCGGGGGTCTGGATCCTGGGTCTGAGGGGGGAGGGGCTGGGGGCCTGGATCCTGAGTCTGAGGGGGGAGGGGACGGGGGCCTGGATCCTGGGTCTGAGGGGGGAGGAGCTGGGATACCCCAGTCCCTGGCAGACAAGCCTTGGCTCCTCCTTGCCCTTGCCATGACCAGACTCCCTTAGGGGCGGGCTTCCATCTGTTAGAGGGGGAGCCAAGGCTTTCCCAGTCAAGGCAGGAGGCCCAGATGGGCGCGCTGCAGGGCGGGAGCACCTCTGAGGGTGGGGGACACTCCTGCCTCGCTGCAGCCCGCCTCTGCGGCTCCTCGCCATTTTCCGTGCTGTCCGCCTCCCCTGACACCTGCCCAGCTCACGCAGCCTCTGCCCCTCAGCCTGCCTCTCCCTCCCCATTTCAAGGTGTCTGAGGCCTCATCTCAGCGTCTCTCCCTCGACCTCCCCTTTTGCCCTCTGTCCCCTCTTCCTATCATTCAGGCTGCCTCTGGTTGTCTCTGGATAGGAAATGTCTGTCCTTGGGTCTCCTCATCTCAGCCTCAGTTTCTCTCTTTGTCTCTCCTTGTCTATGTCCCACTCATGTCTCTCTTCATCTTTCCATGTCTCTCTGCCTGTGTCTGTCTCTCTGTCTCTACATCTCTTTTCCTCTGTCTCTTTCAGAGCATCTCTCTCAGTCTCTGCCCATTTCTCTCTGCTTTCCATGTCTCTGCCTCCCATGTCTAAAGAGCCTCACTTCTCCTCCTGTTCTCACGTCTTTTCCTAAGACCCTCCCGCTCCTTTTTTCTCTAAGGCACTTAACCCCAGTTCTCTCCTCCAATCTGCCCTCGGCTTCCCCTCCATTTCCACTTACCTGGAAGCCATCACTGACTCCCACCTCCCCCTTCTCTCTCCCAGTCCCCTCCCCACCCAGTTCTTCTCTCCTTCTCCCCTAGCCCACCCCAAGCCACAGATCTGCAGCCCCATTCCCCAGCTCCATCCCTGGACCCATCAGCCTTCATCCGCCATCTTTCTCCTCATCCTTCACACTCCCCCTCCATTAGCCTCGCCCACCCCGACCCTCTCTCTCTCTTTATCCCACCCAGCCCAGCCCACCCGCCTCCTACCCCCCCACGGCCCCGCCCGACACGCAGGGAGGAATCCAGGGCTGCAGCGGGGGTCAGGTGGTCAGCCAGGGGAGGAGGCAGCATCTGCTGGAGAGACTCACAGGCAGACAAGGACACACGGACACGGAGGAAAGGGCATAGCCAGGCATGCACAACCCCTCCCCCCATACACACACGTACGCATTTGCATACATACGCCCTCAGCCAGGCTCTCAGCCTCCCCGCCATGACTCTCCTGCTCCCCCCAGCCCCTGTGTCTGCTCCCCCAGATTAGGAGTTAGACACACACTGCAGCCCCAGGCCACTCCGCATTGCGGAGCACCCCCATCCAGGTCTGGAAGGAGAAAGAGAGGTCATCTGGTGTTCATCCCCTAGTCTGGACCTGTCCCCGCCTGGCCAGGGAAGCAGACGGGCTTCAACGCCCCCAGACACAAACATCAGCTTTCAGACACACCCAGACACGGTTGCAGGCATTCAGATACAAACCCGGGCCACACAATCGCAGGCGGACGGTGCTGCAGGGCCTGACAGAGCCAGGAGCACACACACGCACACATGCACACGCACACATACGGCTGAGCAGGCAGCCGCACGAGGTCAGGCAGAGATGCTGAGGGCGGGTCCGTGCCCCGCGGGCCGCGCACACAAAGGACACACCAACATGCGCCACAGACCCCCGCCAAGCCAGGCGGCCCCGCGCACACACTCGGCCAGAGACACAACCACACGGACGGGCTGGGTCAGCCGGCTCACAGGTTCCTGAACCCGGGTACCGGAGAGCAGGGATCCCAGAGTCCCCGGCCCCCGCAGACACCCAATCTCACAGGACCCACAATGTCACACACACACACACACACACACACACACACACGCATCGCCCGGCCGGCCAGAGCACCTACCCCCATCTTGGCGGCTCCGGGGGACAGGGGCAGGCGGGCGGGGCAGGGGCCGGGGCAGCGGCCTCAGGGTGGGCTCAGGCGCGGGCTCGCGCTGGGGGCCTCTGCAGCGCCCGCGCCTCGATCCGCGAGTCCGTCCGGCGGTCAGCGCCACTGCACACAGTCTGCGGCGGCTGCCGCCTCCGCCTCCTCATATGCCCGCGCCCGCCGGGGGGCCGGCGCTGGCCAATCAGGGGCGCCGCCGCTCTGATGGACGGCCCGCGGCCCCGCCCCCGGTACTGCAGCTGTCCTCCCCGCCCCCCACCCTCCGCAAAGCGGCGGCGAGGCGGCGAAGGGGGAGCGCTGCGGGAGGCGGAGAACCCGGAGACCTCCGAAATGAGGGACCTGGAAACTCCCGCAGTGTGGGGTGTCGGCTCCGAGGAAGGGGCGCCGAGGGTGGGAGAGCCCCGGAATCCCCCTCATTGTGTGCCGCCAGAGGGAGGCGTGCGCTGTGGAAGGTGGACACCACCGGGTGGGGGGAAAGCCCCGTAAATCACCGCAATAAGGCAGGAGGGCCAGAGCACCTTCTTCTGCGGTGAGGCAGGGGGCAACCCTGGAGACTGTGGGGTGCTGTTCAGGAGGGGGAGATGGAGGGGGCACAAGGGGCAAGGAAGACCCCACAGTGAGCAGGGAAGCTGCAGAGGGGGTAGGAGCCCTGAGGCTCCCCTCACTGTGTGACCTCCCCCCAACACACACGCACTATGGTATGGCAGTTATCCAACGAGACACAACTGCACAGGTACACGAGAGACACATCACAGCCAGAGGATTCCACCAAACATCATACTCACCCATGACCATCACCCAGACAGCACAGATGCTGTGGACACACACGGACACCACCCCACCACTCACCACCAGTTTCACAATCACATTCCATCACACACCAGCTAATACCCTCCCACACACCCTACACTACCCCATCAAACAACCCCAGGGACTCACAAACATGTAGAAATGAAACACACATAGCACACACACCTTGCACACCCCATCATGCCATAGAATCAGAGTCACAAAATGCCATGTAAATTAACACACACCCTCAAAACACAACCTCACAGATATGCACATCACACACGCCATCAGAGCTGGCCTTAAACCACCTCACATAGAGAGCCATAACCATAAACTCCATGGACCCACAAACAGTACACATCTACACTCAGCACCATAGCACACCCACAGGCCTCACACTGCCCCAGACACCACTTGAGGCTTTGTGAACAGTGTTTCATAGTCACGCAACATCACACACACTCCTCCCCAATATATCCGGGCATAAGCAAAGGCCCACAGTGCAAAATTGCCAGAGTGTTGCTAATTGTGAATGACAGACAAAAGGTGCACACAGACTCACACACAGCACAATAATTCACCGACACAGATCACACAACACCATCCCACACACCTCACACACTACACACATCATGTATTGCAGTGCCATCTCATACACCTCTGTTGTAGCTCCAAACACACCCCCAATGCCCACACCCACACACCACGCACATCCCAGCTCAGTATGTATATACACACACAGATGCACAGCCAGCACCCACACCCCAGGCCTGTCGCATACACACAACACCCCGTCAGCCACCTACTGGAGCCTGAGGAGTTACAGCCTCCTACCCGCACCTCTCTGCTCTATGAGGAACACTCCCAGACTCTCCCTGGGAATATGGCAGAAGGGGCAGAGAACAGGCAAGAGCCTGTCCCTGTAGCTTTCTCAGAATGTGGGTATCCTCCCCACCTATGGGAGTGGAGATGTGGGGGACAGGCAAGGGGCACTGAGTAAGCCTGGTGTATAGCAGGTGAGAGGGGAAGGTTAAGCACCTGGTCACCGAAATGTGTGAAAGGGTGAAGGCCAGAGTGAGACACACAAACTGAGAAAGACAAGAGTCAGAGATTCAAAGCCACAGAAAGATGGGCATGGACAGGGAAACTGGGCCAGAGAGTAAAAGGGGGCAGGGAGGTGGGTTCCTTGGCTTCCCCCAGCACCCAGAGCCTCAGCCCAATCCTGTACTCTGACCCATCCCCAGCCCTCCCCGCTGTCCCTTGTTGCCATGGTAACAGGGAGGCCGCATATGCAGCAAAGGAGGCTGGGCTTGCAGACCTGGCCTGTTTCCATGGAGACTGGGGAAGGGTGGGGAGCCACATCTTCCAGCCCTGGTAGTTGCCCCCCTACAACTCTGCCCCCTTCCAGGGGGAGGGAGGGAAGGAGGGAGAACCTGTCAACGTATTATCTTTTCCCCCTCCACCTTGTCCTCCAGGGATGGGCTTGGACCGTGGGAGGGAGATTGGGGTGACCGAGAAGCCTGGGGATGTCAGGATCCCAGGAGATTCTCGGCTTTCTCTCCTCCTGCTTTCCAGCTGGACTGGGGGAGACCCCGGTCCCCCACACCACATCCCAGACACAAGCTCATGTCCCCCCCTCATGCACTCCTCAGCCTGGTGAGACCGATGACGGTGCACCGTGTTCCCAGCGCGAGGCTTTGCGGAAGTTGGGGGGGGGGAGGGAAGATTTACGAAGGTCACAGGGATGGATGGGGACAAGAGAACTCGGCAAGAGAGATGGAGGGAGAGGCTAAGAGAAGAAATGGACACACAGAGTTCAGAACCAGAGAGAGGCAAATAGGAACAGAAAAACAGAAACACCAAGAAAGACAGAGAGTTGGGTAAAGACAGAAATGAGAAAACAGACGTAAGAGGCAGATCAACAGAATTACGTAGTGAAGATGACAGAGAGACACAGGGACATAGACAGCCAGGTAGACACGTTTGGCACACTGGGGAGACTTAGAGATAAAGACTGGGGAGACAGAGCAGAAATGGGGATGGGGGAGACTCAGAAATGGGGAAAGACCCCAGAGGAGATCTGCTTGGTATTGGAACAGAGAGGGAGACAGACCAGAAATGTCTGCAGTCATATTCTAGTCACCTTGACAGTCCTGCCCAAGGGCAGAGACATTGATCAGTCTGTGAGAGATGTGGAAACAAGAGAGACCCTGAGACACAGGCTCATCCCACACCTGTCTCTGAGGGGCACACACACGGCAAGGGTCTGAGGCACAGAACAGGCCAGATGGAGAATTGGGGCGCTGTGTGCCAGGCGGGGTCCCCCGGGGTGTGGCCTGCCCAAACACTGAGAAGGCAGGCAGGTCCTGCAAGGGAGACAGGGCAATGCTGCGCGCCAGAACGGCCAGGCCTCGCAGGCCGGTGCTGAACGGACAGCTCCCGAGCTCTGGGCCCCCTGCCCGAGGGGCGGGGCCCAGCCTCGCTCCTTTCCCTCGCTTGGTCCCTCTCTCTGTCTAGCGTTCCTCACTGCTTGGGCCCCCTACCGTCCTCATCTAGTTTTCTACTGCTTCTTGTCTCACCTGTCTCTGTTCCACCTCAGTCTCTGCATCTCTCAGCCCCAACTCCCCAGGTCTCTTATTAATTTCCCTGTTTTCTCTGTCTCCACCTCGTCCCCTTCTCCATTCTGTCTCACCCTTCTCCCACCTCATCATGGTATGTCT
>NW_021145595.1:60352-75000 GCF_002837175.3 Physeter macrocephalus
TCTGCCCCCCCAGAGTCTCTCCCCATCTCTCCCCCATCTCTGTCTCTTCCCTTTCTGTCTCTCTGCCATCCTCTCCCCATCTCTCTCTTTCTCTCCACCTCTCCATCTCTCCCCCTTCCACTCGGCCTCGTTTTGGCTCTGGCTGTGTGACCTTCACTTGTCCTTTCTCAGCTGCAGTTTCCACAGAAACCTCCAGCGGGGCGGGGGAGGGCGTGGACAGAAAGCAGACTCACCCTTCTCCCCACTCAACCAGCCCTCAGCCTACCCCGCCCCACCTCCTCCCCCCCCCCCCCACTGGGATTTCTCACTTCCTTCTTGGGGGCTGGGGAGGTACGTTTTCAGCAGAAACACAGGGTCACAGTCACACAGCTGAAGATGTGTTCACGGATGCACACACATACACACATGCACATGACTACAAAGTCATGACAAATTACCCTGGCCCAGGCACACACTTGCCACCATACGGGCCACCCAGGCACCACCGCACTGAACTGTTCACTCACCATCCCCTCCCCCAGCCCCATATGGTTTCTGTCTTTCTATGTCTCCTTTTCCTGGTGCCTCCGCCTCTCCAGATCCCTGTATCTCTCTCCATCTGTCTCAGGGTCTCTGTCGCAGCCTCCTTCTGTCCTGAGAGAAGGTCAGTGGAGAAGGGCCAGCTGCCCGGACCTGGGCTGACCTGCTGTCTGTGGGCAGGGCGGAGAATCGAGAGAGGGCAGGAGTGACCATCCAGTCTGCGGTTCTCAGCAGACTCCCTGGAGGGGGGAGCCCAAGCCTTCAGTGCCCTCGCACCCCTAGGAAATGAGACCCGGGTATCCCCAGTTTTGGGGTTTTGTTCTTTTTTTATTCCAACGGGGACTGGGGTGTGGCAGGGGGAGGGATGGGGGCCCAACTGACCCCCTCCCTGTGGGGGTCTCATAGAAATTCCGAGGTTTCTCCCCAAAAAAAAGAGAGAAAGAGAAGAGTCGAGGGGCACCAGGGGACACCCATCTGCCCAGAGGCCTCCCACTTCTCCAGAAGTGGGGAGGGCTGCGTTAAGTCTTGGGGAGCCCGAGCAGTCCCAGGATGGGGTTCTCCCCGCGAACTGCTTTCCGCTTCCGGGAACAGCCCCTGCAGCCCTCGGCCCCCCCGGAGTCCTCGGTTCCTGCGCTCCTCTTGTTCGCAGTGGGGGACGGAGTGCGGGCGTCCGCGGCACCCTCTGGCGAGTCCACTAGGGGGCGCAGGCAGGCTCCGGAGCCGGGCCTCAGACTTCACCGGGAACCGAAGGCAAAATCGCGGCGTCCGGCGCGCGGGGGCACAAGTCCCGTCCCTCGCCCACCAGGGAAGCGAGGGCGGCCGGGGCCTGGGGCGAGCCCAGTCCCTGCGGTCAGTCCGGGCGCCCGCCCGGCCCCGCCCGTGATCACTCGTGCTCGGTCAGCTCGCGGGGGCCGGCGGGGCCGGGCCGGGACCGGGGCGGGCTGGTGGCTTCAGCGGGGGCGCCGAGGCCACGCGGGGGCGCGCCGGCTCCGGAGGCCCGCAGCGCCTGGATGCGCCGGCACTCCTGACAGACACGCACGTGGGTGCAAGGGGTGGGGGCGGGGGGCCGGGCCCCGCCGGGCGGCCCCGGATCGTCCAGGAGGCGCTGGGGGCCCCCGTGCGCGCTGCCCGCATCCCCGCCCGCGCCGGCGGAGTAGAGCTTGCCGTTGCTGAGGCGCATCTCGCGGACGGCGCGTAGAGACAGCAGGGCCCGGCTTGGGCCTCCCGGGCGCCGGCGCCGGCGAGAACGCGACGTCTTGCGGCAGGACACCGCGTGCCGCAGCTCCTGCAGCATCTCCTGGCACACCGACACCTGGGGGCGGCGCGGGGCGCGGTGGTCACTGTCTGCGACCTCCTTGCCGCCGCCCCTCCCCCGTCCTTTCCCCTCTGGTCCTCTCGGCAACCTTCTCCACACCCTCCTGCTCTCCCTGCCCCTCCTCTGTGTTCACCTCTCTTTCTCTTTCCTGCATGCCCTTTCACCTCCTCTCTTCCTTCCACACTCTCCTCATTTCCCATTCTCTTCCCTCACGGTTCCCTTATTTCCCCGTGCTCTTCCTGTCTCGTCTCTCCACCTCTCAACTCCTGTCTCTCCTCCACTTCTCGCTCCCGTATCCCTTCCTTGGATTTGTTCTTAAATCTGCCCTTCACCTCCGATGCACGCTCCTCTCTTCCTACTCTTTCCTCTTGCCTTTTCACTCGAAAGTTTCTAACTGCTTCCAGTCCTTCCCTCGTATGCGTTCTCCATCCTCGGCCACTGATTCACGCACGCACTATTGCCAGACGTATTTGCTGACCGCCTGCTGTGTTCCAGGCACTGTTTCAGGCACTGGGGATACAGCAGAGAACACAACAGACAGAAGTCCCTACCCTCATGGAGGTTAGATTCCAGGGTGCAGAGACAAAACATAAATATATAAATATAAGTTGTATATTAGATGGAGAAAAATTAAATTGGGAAAATAGGTGGGGGTGTGGGTGGGGAGTGATGCTGAATTTTGAGATGGGTCCTTAGGGGAGACTCATTGAGAAGAGGATCTGCAAGTAGACAAAGGCAGTGCAGGATGAGCTGCGTGGGGCCTGGCAGGAGGGAAGGCAGACAATTCAGCTGGATACAGGTGTGAGGTGCTGGAGGAATGTGGAGCAGGTCGGCGGGGGCCGAGGTGCGGCGGGCAAAGGGGAGAGGGAGGAGATGAGGTCAGAGGAGCAATGGGGGCCGGCTTGTGTAAGGCCCAGAGGCCACTGTAAGGATTTGGCTTTTACTCTGAGCCAGATGGGAGCCACTGGAGAGTTTTAAGCAGAGGACTGCCGTGCTTTCACAGGATCACTCTGGAGCTGTGTTGAGAACAGACTGTACGGAGGTCAAGGGCAAGAGCAGGGGCCCACTCGGAAGCTGCTACGATCACCAGACAGGATATGGAGGTGGCTGGACCACAGTGGTGGTGGTGGTGGCCACGGAGGTGAGAAGGGGTTGATTCCTGGGTATATTTCCAAGGTGGAGCCAACAGTTTTTGCTAAGAGATCAGATAGAGGGTGTGAGAAAGAGGGAGGAGTGAAGGGTGATTCCACATATTTTGGCCTGAGCAACTGGAATGATGGCATTGCCTGATGGGTGGGCAGGAGCTCTGTGTTGGCCACATGACGTCACGCGCTACCGGGTGGACGTCCACGTGGAGATGTCAAGTATGGAGCTGAATTTACAAACCGTGGGTTCAGGGAGAGGTCCCTGTAAGGGATACACATTTGAGGGTTATGGTAGGCAGCCTCCAAGATCCTGCCCCTGGGGTTTTCACACCCTTGTGTACCCCCCTTTGCCTTTGTATGAGGTTCACTGTGTGACCAACAGAATAAGCCTAGGTCAGCTGACATTTTGGCTTCTTCCTGACTCTCTCTTGCATCACTCGCTCTGGGGAAACTCAGCTGCCACGGCGTGAGGACGCTCAAGGGGCCCTATGGAGAAGTCCCTGTGTGAGGAACTGAGGCCTCCTGCCAACTGCTATGTGAATGAGTGTATTTTTATTCTCTCTGTCTTAGGATGTTTTGACATCTGAAACATCTTGCTAGCCAGGGAGAGACTGCCCTCCCAGAGCCAGCCAATTGTTAGGGATAGCAGAGGGCTGGGAACCTGCCTTTCACATGAAAACCAACCAATCCTGAGTCTATACACCCCGTTTATCTGACTCTCACACACCAAGGCAATATTTCCCCTGCCCTAGATCAACCCAGGGCCGGGTACCAGACAACTAGGGGCCACCCCTCTAGTTCAGAGCCTGCTGACAGCATTCACACTGCCCAGTCCTAAGCCGTTTCCTTAGCTGCCTTGCCTTTCTCATGGAAACCCCAATAAAGGCTCTGCCCTAGGTTTCTCTCTCCCTTCTTCTGCCTCCTGACCAAATCTGGTGCTTTCCTTGTGGCCCTATGTGGCGTGGTAGGCCCCCTCCTGTCAGGTCATGTAAGTAATAAATTCTTCTTTCACTGGCATTGGCCTCTTCTGCTCAGTCACTTCCATAAATTAAAACCCCACAGGTGCATTTTGAGACAGCGAGCCATCCTGGAAGTGGATCCTCCAGCCCCCGTCGAGCCTCCAGACAACAGCAGCCCCGGCCAACATCATGACCATGACCTTACCAGAGACACCGGGCAGCCAGAACCACCCAGCTAAGCTGCTCCCAGATTCCTGACCTATGGACGCTGTGAACTGATAGAAGTTTGCTGTTTTAAGTTGCTAAATTGGGGGATAATTTGTTACATGGCAGAAGATAAATAATACAGGAGTCATCAGCATACAGATGGTCTTACAAACCATTTGGCTGGATGGGATCACCAAGGGAATGGAGAAAGAGAAGAGAAGAAGTCCAAGAATCGAGCCCTAGGGCGCCCCAACAAAACAGTGCCAAAGAGGTAGGAGGAAAATGAGGCAGGAGCAGGGAAGAGAGGTTTGTGAGGAGAGAGTGATCGGCTGTGCTGAAGCCCATGGCTGCCTCATGATGATGAGGCCGGAGACTCAGGTGCTGGATTTCAGACGCGGAGGTCACTGGTGGCAAGACTGGCTTCAGAAGAGAGGTGGGGACAGAAGCTGGATGGGAGCATGTCCAAGAATGAATGGGAGGACAGAAACTGGAAGCAGCAGAGGGGCACACCCTGTCAAGGCTACAACAGAAGGGGAGAAATGGGGTGGTGACTAGGAGGGGAAACGGGGTCCAGAGAGGGTTCCTTGAAGATGGGAGAAATGACAGCACCTCTGTATGCTGCCGGGCTTGATCCAGTAGAGGGAGAAAAGCTGATGATGCCGGAGGGAAGGAGAGAACAGCTGAGGAATGTCCTTGGGAAGGCGAGAGAGGAGGAGACAGGGCGCATGTGGAGAAGCCTTAGCGAGGAGCATGTATGTTCATCTGGAGTCACTAAAGGGGCGAGTGGAGAAAGCATGTGGGGAGCTGGATGTCGAGGTGGGGCTTGGCATGCTTTCCGACTCCTCTGCTTTTCTCAGGCCAGTAGAAGCAAGGTCATGGGCTCAAAGCAAGGAGGGGGAGGAGGGGCTGGAGGCTGGCAGAGAGAGGGAAAGGTTGGAATAGTGGAGGAGCCCGGGGGCCCGCGGGGTTAGCACTGGAGGAGTATGGCTGGGTACCACCATGCCCGCGTACGGGCTGAGACCAGCCAGCAAGTCTGTCTTCCTGCTGTCGCATTCAGCTGCATTCTCCTTGTCCCTGTCTCTCCTCCTATTTCTTCTTGCTTTACCACCTCATTCTTTCCCCATATCCTTCTCTCTCTGCCCCTCCACACTCCTTCCCCTGCATCCTCATCTCTGCCTGCGCCCTCTTCCCCCTCTGTCCTCATGTCCGTGGACCCTCTCTCCCGTCTTCCGTCTGCTCTCACCTCTTTCTTTTTTTTTTTTCTGGCCGCACCGTGGCTCGTGGGATCTTAGTTCCCCCAACCAGCGATCGAACCTGGGCCCTCTGCAGTGACAGCGCAGAGCCCTAACCGCTGGACCGTCAGGGAGTTCCCTGCTCTCACCTCTTCATGGACCTCCTGGACCCCTGGAGTCGCTCCGATCCTCTCACGTCCCCAGCTCCCAGCCCCCCAACCCTCGCATCCCTCCAGTGACGGCTCCCAATGCCATAGTCTTCACACCCCCTGCCCGTGGGGCCCCACTTCTTCCCACACGCCCTTCGCCAGCCCCCTCACCTCTTCTGACTCTGCCGACCTCCGCGTGGACCATATGAATTCCATGACTGCCACGAAGACAGCAATGATGAGGCCACAGATGAGCACGACAAAAATGCCACCGATGTTCTCCATGCCCAAGCCTGGGGGTGGAGGGGGAGAGCCAGGGGTCGGGCTGTGTGGGCCAGGGGCGGCAAGGGGCCTCTGGGAAGGGCACGGCGTGCAGGGGCGGCTCACCTTTAGCTCGATGGTCCTCTTCCTTGGGGCACCGGCTCCCCTCCCACCACTTGCGCTTCAGGATCTCCAGCCGGTTGTTCTCCTGAAGCTGCAGAATGGCCAGTGTGATCTCATCCCGGAACGGGGAGCCTGGACCGGGCACACGGTGGGGTGGACGGTCATCGGGACCCCGGAGCCCTGCCTGCCCAAACCCCAGAGGTTCCCTCCCCTCTGCAGCTCCTCTCCTCCCAGCTCTGCCGCATCCCCAGCATCTTCCCTGTCCACCTTCAAATCTGACTACTGCTTGCCACCTCCCCTGTAACCACCCCTGGGCCAAGGCCCCACTTGTCACATTTGTCACCGTTCCCCTCTCCCTGTGGCCCCCCCTCACTCTCTCCCCGCCAGGCTCCTCTCAACACAGCAGCCAGAGGGTCAATTTCAGAAACATAGCCATAGATCACGCCTCTCTGGTGCTTAAAACTCTCCAATGGCTCTGTGTGCAGCCAGAAAAAAAAAATCTTCAAATGTTCAACGAGATTCTGCATTCACTGGTCCCACCACCTGGGGCTCCCTTAGGACCTTTGCCTCTGCCTGGAATGTTCCTTCCCTCACTTCACTCAGGACCCTGCTCACACGGTGCCTCAGGGGCTCTCCTCTAACTCTATTTAAAATGACAGCAAGCACCCCACTCCCTGTCCATCTCTTCCCCTTATTTACTTCACAGCCGTTGACACTACTTGACATCACATTATAAAGCTATGTGTTCACTGTCTGTCTGCACCCCTAGTAGACGGCTGGAGGTGGGGGCTGAGCAGCTCGCTCCCCACTGTGGCATCCCAGCGCCCAGAGCACTGCTGGCACACAGTAGGGCATCAGATCTGCCACGTGAACGAATCCCCAGCCACACCTCTCCTCTGCGTGGCCCTCACCCTGGACCGTCTCTCTCCTCTCTACCCTCAGATCCTCCCCTTAAACCATCCTTGGGCCCCAAACACCCCACCCATATCCTACCCTCTACTCATTTCTTCATTCACTACTATAATTCTTGAGCATCTACCAGGTGCCAGGAACTAGGGATACAGGCAAGTGGGGTGATTGGTATTTATCAGGCACCTACTATGTGCCAGACCCTTGGTCTACAGAAGTGTATTTAAGTCTCACGATAATCCTGTGAGGCATGTGTTACCACCCTCATTATCTGCATGAAGCACGTGACACTCTTGCCTGAGTCAGGGAGGAAGCTGGGATTTGAATCCAGGTTGCTGTGACTCCAGAGCCTGTCCCTCAAAGCACCAGGCTGTACTGCTTCCCTGATACAGCACTGACCCTACCACAAAGCTGCTAAGATTTGGGGTAATTTGTTATGTAGTCATAGCTAAGAAATGCAGTGGTCATCAGAATATAGGTGGGTTTAAAAGCCGAAATGCCAAAATTTGGTGGCAAAATTGGTGGTGAGTTTCCAGCACCAAGCCCTGGAAAAGCATGTCCAAGTCTCCCTAGCAGATCCATCCGTCATTCTTCCTCCCTCCCTCCTTCCCTCTCTCCCTCCCTTCCACCCATCCAGCAACATCCATTATGTTACTGGAGCACCTGCTCTGAGCCAGGCTGTGGGTTTGGTGCAGAGAATATGAAGTAAATAAAAACAGGTCCTCACCCTCGAGGGGCCCCCAGACCAATGGGGGAAGGCAGCAAGCCTCACGGCTCACACGCACTGACTTGTGCACAGTATCACCGGGTTCTCCCAACAGCCCCCCAGGGCTGGAGCTGATTGCTCCTAGGCCTGTTTATATGCAGGTGGAGGGTGCAGAGGCTCAGGGAGGTGGCATCACCTTCCCAAGGCCACGCAGCTAAGAGGCCACACACAGCACACCCAGCCTGCTCGGGAAGGGCCTGGCCTACTCCCTGGCCTGCTCACACAGCTTGGTTTCAGCTGCCTGGGGACCCACAGACTCCCACCCCGCCCCACCGCCGCCGTACCCAGCGGCATGCCGATGCCGTAGCCCTTGGTGTCGAGGAGGCCCCCGATCTGGGTGAGGTTGCAGTTGAGGCGCCGGTGGTACTCATTCATGGTGGACTCGAGCAGGAAGGCATAGCGGGAGTTGAGGACACGGGCGATGCCCTCCTCTGTGCTCTTGACAAACACGCTGGGCTGCTTCGACTGCATGTAGTTCCACATACGCTGGTACGTCTGGTACCGTGAATTCTGGGCAGAGGGCGCGTGAGGGGGAGACGGGTGAGGGTCTTTCCACTCCTGCCTTTCCCCTGAGCCCTGTCCCCTGCCCTCTAGAAAGTCTCCCTCAACCCGAGAGAGCGGGGAGACCAGAGGAAGACAGGAAGAGCCAAAGACAGAGGAGACACACAAGACAGACAGACTGCTCAAGGCCAGATCCAAGCCAACCCCACACCCACCAGCCAGCCCAGCGAGGATCCTGAGGACCGAAGGCTTGGGAAGAAGGGGCCACAGCCTGTTTTTCAACCCTTTTTCTCTCTTCCACCCCTGGGCCTCGGCTCGGCTTGACACCCAGCCCTGTCTTCCCAGGGTTCCCAGGCCTTATTCAGAGAAGCTGGGAGCAGATGCTCAACCATATATACCCAGGGCCCAGTCTGCTTCAGGGAGACCTGCGTCCAAGCCAAACAGCACAGCTTACTTCCTACGGGCCCCGCGGGAACCTTCTGAGGAATGCACTGCCCTACCCTGAGCTGCTGTGCACAGCGAGGATCCCGAAACCAAGCCTGGGTGGCTCCGGGGGCCCCACCTGAAAGAAGGTCATGGTGGAGCCAGCGTGGATGGTGCCATACTCAATGTTGGTCTGGTCCGCCAGGTCGTCGGCCGACTCCACAGGCACCTCCATGCGCTGCACGGTGAGGAAGGCAGCCAGGTTGGCCGTGTAGGAGGAGATGATGATCAAGGTGAAGGCCCACCTGAGGGGTGGGAGGGGTGAGCTACAGGTTGGAGCCACCACTGCCACCCTGCCCCTGTGGCCATGCGCCCCACTGGTGGTGCCCCCCTCAGTGACCCCAGCATCTAGAAGGCTGGCTGCTGACTAGTAGAGGGGCTGGGAGCATGGAATCTGGAGCCAGATTCCTTGGGTTTAAAATTGCTTCCAGAGGGCTTCCCTGGTGACTCAGTGGTTAAGAATCCGCCTGCCGATGCAGGGGACACGGGTTCGAGCCCTGGTCCGGGAAGATCCCACATACCGTGAAGCAACTAAGCCCCGTGCACCACAACTGCTGAGCCTGTGCTCTAGACCCCGCGAGCCACAACTACTAAGCCCATGTGCCACAACTACTGAAGCCCGTGTGCCTAGAGCCCGTGCTCCACAGCAAGAGAAGCCACCGCGATGAGAAGGCCGCACGCCGCAACGAAGAGTAGCCCCCGCTCGCTGCAACTAGAGAAAGCCCACGCGCAGCAACGAAGACCCAACACAGCCAAAAATAAATAAATAAATAAATTAATTAATTAAAAGAAAAAAAAAAAACCAGAAACGTTGATTTCCAAGGCAGAACTGTCCTGAACCATGACGAGCCCTTGGGTGTGGCGGCAGGAGGCTGTGGCCCGTGTGGACAGGAGATGAGGGGCCCAGGAGGGGAGTTCTGGCCAAGCTGCTGCTATTCAGGTGGCGGCCAAGTCCCTAGAGCACTGGCACCCACCCCCACCGCCCTACCACCGGCCCTGGCTTGCTGAATCACCAGGCCGAGGTCACATCTGGAGATTAAGAAACATCTGTTGGGCTTCCCTGGTGGCGCAGTGGTTGAGAGTCCTCCTGCCGATGCAGGGGACATGGGTTCATGCCCCGGTCCGGGAAGATCCCAGAAGGCGCGGAGCGGCTGGGCCCGTGAGCCATGGCCGCTGAGCCTGCGCGTCCGGAGCCTGTGCTCCGCAACGGGAGAGACCACAACAGTGAGAGGCCCGCGTACCGCCAAAAAAAAAAAAAAAAAAAAAAAGAAACATCTGTTGAATGACTGAATGTGGGGGAAGACTCAGGGTGGAGCCAAGAGTGAGCCTGGGGTCAAAGGCACCAGTGGGAGAGGGGGCATGACTGGGGGCTTCCTGGGTGACAGCGATGGGAAGGGGCAGAGAACGCCCAGCTGGGGAAGAGGGTCCCTGACTGAGCAGAAGGGATGGGCTGTAGAGAGCTGGTCCCTGGTCCCCCACCTGACTGGGGGACTCGGCCAGATCTGTCACAGCGGGTCCCTTCATGCCCTCTCAGCCACCTCCTCACAAATGCCTCCCTCTCGTGCCTGGCTGGAGTGCGCCTCCCTCTCTTTGGCAGGCATGCCTCTGTTTGCACCTTCAGATGAAACAGCCTAGATGGCACCTCCTCAGAGGGGCCCTTCCTGGGCACCCTCATTCGCTACTGTTCTCTTTCACTGCACCCTGTTTGGTTCTTCAATAGCACAGTTTACATACATCTGATACATCGGTATATTAAAAATGTTAGGGCTTCCCTGGTGGCGCAGTGGTTGAGAATCCGCCTGCCGATGCAGGGGACACGGGTTCGAGCCCTGGTCCGGGAAGATCCCACGTGCCGCGGAGCAACTGGGCCCGTGAGCCTCAACTACTGAGCCTGCGCGTCTGGAGCCTGTGCTCCGCAACGAGAGAGGCCGCGACAGTGAGAGGCCCTTGCACCGCGATGAAGAGTGGCCCCCGCTTGCCACAACTAGAGAAAGCCCTCGCACAGAAACGAAGACCCAACACAGCCAAAAATAAATAAATAAACAAATGTGGGGTTTAAAAAAAAATCGTTTTAAAAATGTTAATAAAGTTTATTCGGGGTGTGTGGTAGGCAGAAGAAAGGCTTGCCCCCCAAAGATGTCTACATGCTCATCCCTGGAACTTGTGAGTGTGTTCCCTCACAGGGTAAAAGGGTCTTTGCAGATATGATTAAGTTAAGAGTCTTGAGATGGGGAGGTTAGCCTGGATTATCCTGTTGGGCCCATGGAATCACAAGGGCCTTATGTGGAAGAAGGAGGTCAGAGTCAGAGAGAGATTTGAAGACGTTATGCTGTTGGCTTTGAAGATGGACGAAGGGGCCACAAGCCCAGGAATGTATGCGGCTTCTAAAAGCTGGAAAAAGCAAGGAAATGGATTCTCCCCCAAAGCTTCCAGAAGAACTGGCCCTGCCAACACCCTGATTTTAGCACAGTCATATCTATTTTTCACTTCTGACCTCCAGAACTATAAGAGAATAAATTTATGTTGTTTTTAAGCCACGAAGTTTGTGGTAATTTGTTGCAACAGCAACAGGAAATGAATACAGGGTATAACTCCTGACATGATGCCAATTCCAAAATGTTAAAAAAAAAAATCATCAAGATTCAAAAGTTTAGGGGGCTTCCCTGGTGGCACAGTGGCTGAGAATCTGCCTGCTAATGCAGGGGACATGGGTTCGAGCCCTGGTCTGGGAGGATCCCACATGCCGCGGAGCAACTGGGCCCGTGAGCCACAACTACTGAGCCTGCGCGTCTGGAGCCTGTGCTCCGCAACAAGAGAGGCCGCGATAGTGAGAGGCCCGCGCACCGCGATGAAGAGTGGCCCCCGCCTGCCACAACCAGAAAAAGCCCTCGCACAGAAACGAAGACCCAACACAGCAAAAATATATAAATTAACTAATAAACTCCTACCCTCAACACAGAAAAAAAAAAAAAAAGGTTTAGGGACTTCCCTGGCGGTCCAGTGGTTAGGACTCCGAGCACGGGGCACGGTTTCGATCCCTGGTCGGGGAACTAAGATACCACATGCCACGCGGCGCATCCAGAAAATTTTAAAAATTAAAGAAAATAAAGTTTCAAAGCCCTGCTGCAACTAAGGAGCCCACGTGCTACAACTAAGGAGCTCTGGAGACGCAACTAAGGAGCCCGCCTGGTACAACTAAGACCTCGTACAACCAAAACAAACAAACAAAAAGTTTCAAAGCCAATGGACCAAGCAAATTGCAAACAACTGCCAGATGGTAGTTAGCCTCGCTTAGCTGGGAAAGAGAAAAATCTGCCACCATTATGGTTAGTCTTGAACAAACAAGTTTTGAATCAAACAATATCTTCGGGACATATTCTTGGCATAAAATATGATGTCCTTGTGTTTATTTATCTGTTTATTCTCAGTTCCTTTGCCTCTTGAGGACTGATTTTCCACCTGAGTGCCTGGCACATGGAAGGGCCTGAGAAGCACCTCTTGCTGAATGACTACTGAGCATGGATTGTGACTGATGGGGAGGAGGCCCAATGCCTCAGTTTGCCCTGGAGAGGCATCCAGGGCCTATGGGGTGGGTGGCACTGGGGCGGGAGGCTGGCTCAGCCCAGCCCTGCCTCTAGCCAAACGCATGCTCTTTAGCAAACCACTTCCTCTCTCTGGGTCTCGATCTTCTAATCCATAAAACCAGAGAATATTCCCTGTCCTAAGCATGCTTCTCGGCCTTCTGTGATTCTAATGAGGAAAAGGAGCTGAGAAGAGTTATATGAACTGCAACCAAGACCAGCTGCTATTTCAAAGATAGGGTGGCAAATGTGAGTGCTTATGGAAGCCAGGCCAGAAAGTGACTGAAGGGGGACTTCCCTGGTGGCACAGTGGTTAAGAATCCAATGCAGGGGACACGGGTTCGAGCCCTGGTCAGGGAAGATCCCACAGGCCGCGGAGCAACTAAGCCCGTGCACCACAACTACTGAGCCTGAGCTCTAGAGCCCTCGAGCCACAACTACTGAGCCTGTGTGCCACAGCTACTGAAGCCCACGTGCCACAACTACTGAAGCCCATGCGCCTAGAGCCCGTGCACCGCAGTGAAGAGTACCCCCCGCTCGCCTCAACTAGAGAAAGCTCGTGCACAGCAACAAAGAGCCAATGCAGCCAAAGAAAAAAAAAATTAAAAAAAAAAAAGTGACTGAAGGAGGGAGAGAGGACTGAGGCCAGTGGAACAGGCATCGACGCCAGGTGGGAACGCCAGCCGACGAGCACTACCAGATCTCCCAAATCTTTGAGAAAAGTGAGAAATCTGAATTTGGGGAGTTCCCTGGTGGCCTAGCGGTTAGGATTCCGGGCTTTCACTGCTGTGCCCCGGAACAAAGATCCCGCAAGCCGCACAGCGTGGCCGAAACGAAACAAAACAAAAAGAGAAATCTGAATCTGTAAGTGAATTTACCCAATTTTTAAATGCCAACTAATTCAAAAACTTTTAAACTATGGGCCAGACACCACCAGTTGTCAGTGTCTGCTCTCTGACACATAGGTTCTTGGAGCTTGTCTTGGGGGCAAAATAAGTTCCGTTCAAAATAAGTTACTGGGTCTGGGTAATTCCCTGGCGGTCCAGTGGTTGGGACTTGGTGCATTCACTGCTGAGGGTCCGAGTTCAATCCCTGGTCAAGGAACTAAGATCCCACAAGCCATGCAAGGTGTGGCCAAAAAAAAAAGTTACGGGATCCGCGTGGGACTTTGATGGAGCAGGTATCCCTGTCTGGGCCTCAGCCTCAGCGTCTGGACAGTGAAGGCTGTCCTGGCTCAAGGATTCCAGTGTCTCTGTGGCTGCCCGGGCAATGTCCGAGACAGCAGTAACAATGCCAATACTGTCCTGATTATAACCCCTCAGGTCAGCAGAAGCACTTTCCCATCCCTTAGCCACACCGAATCCTTACAACCTGAGACATGGGCATTTTTATCCCCATTTTTCAGATGAGGAGACTGAGGCATGGAGACCCAAGGTCACACAGCCAGTGAGTGGCACAGCTGGGGCTCAGCTGCCCCCACCCCATTTCCTGTCACACAGCTGGCGTGGGAAACGGGAATGGGCCCAGGCCTCAGAAACCACCCCCCGCCCTCCTCCCCACCCCCGCCAACCCCGGTTGGGGCAGACAGGCAGCCTCTCACCAGACTCCGCTGACGCAGCGTGTGGACAGCGCCCGGGGCATGATCTCCGAGCCCTGCTGCATGAAGCCCCCCACGGGGAACCAGAGGCTGTTGCCCAGCGTGTACTGATTCTCCAGGATGTGGGGACGTGCCCGCAGGCACGGGTGCGGGTTATACCACTCGTAGGGGCTCAGCCTGTGGAGAGACACGGGGAATGGGGAGAAAAAGGAGAGGAACAGAGGAAAGAGAGAGCCACCGTGATCAGAAGAGATGGGGGGACAAAAACGGAGGGGAAGAGAGACAGAGATGGACAGAGAGAGACACACACACACACACACACAGAGAAACAGAGACAGTGCAGGCAAAAGGGGAGTGGGACAGAAAGAACGGGAAGGGGAGAGGCCCAGAGAGAACCACGGAGCAAAAGTCAGAACCACAAGAAGGAAATACAGAGACAGGGCCAGAAAGGGAGAAGGGAGGGTGCAGGGAATCCGAGGCCCCAAGTGGAGGCCGAGGATGGTCCAGACAGACGACAGAAGGGTCAGGCATGGAGACCCCAGCTCATGCTTCCTCCCCGCCCTCTCCTTCCCAGGCAGCAGGTAGTGGACCCACCTGGCGGCCAGGAACAGGACGCAGCTGACAGCCAGGTAGGCCAGAAGCATGAAGAGCCACACAGCAGGGGAGAAGGGGTCCAGGAAGGAGAAGTAGCCAGGCTTGCGGCCCTGGTGGGAGAGGGAGTGAGAGCCGGAGCCACACAGACCTGAGCCCCTCCCCCAGCCCCGGGGCCCATGAGCCCCACCGGCCCATCCGAGGTCCAGCCCACAGCCTCTGCCTCCCTGGGGTGTCCGGCCCCAGCCCCAGCCCCCACCCCCACCTCCATGTCTCCAGGGGAACCGTACCATGTGCACGCGGTAGAGGA
>NW_021145596.1:0-3108 GCF_002837175.3 Physeter macrocephalus
CACATGCCGCGGAGCGGCTGGGCCTGTGAGCCGTGGCCGCTGAGCCTGTGCGTCCGGAGCGCCTGTGCTCCGCAAAGGGAGAGGCCGCAGCAGTGAGAGTCCCGCGTACCACAAAAAAAAAAAAAAATCCTGGCATTTGATCCCTGGCATTAAAATTCATCTCATAAAAATGTATTCAGAAGATTGAGGGAACAGGTCTAGAAACTGAAGGGATTTTTCAGCTTTCAAGATGTATACCCAGAGCCAAAGCAAGTATATTTGTTGCCTAGAAACCACTCTAGCCCGGGGTATACTGGTTAATTTTGTTAACACACCAAAACACAGTGACTTAAAATAATGATTAATTTTTAGCTCCTGATTTTGTGGGACCATTTGGACTGAGCTCAGTCAGCCAGGCAGCTCTTCGGTTTTTCCCACCTGGGCGTACCCATGCAGCTGCAGTCAGCTATGGGGTGGCTGGGGGCTTGTTGGTCTAGGGTGGCCTCCCTCACATGTGTGGCTGGCCGGAAGTTGGTGTAGGTAGCTGGGGTGAAGGCTCTGATTGGGCCATGTGTCTAAAGAAGGCTAGCCCAAGCACATTCACATGGTGGTGCTTGCAGGGTTCCCAAGAGCAGCAAGAAAAGACAAGTCCCAAGGTGCGTAAGCAATTTTCAATGTTCTGCTTTTGCCACATGTGCTATTGTCCCATCGGGTGAAGCAAGTCAATGGTTAAGGCCAGACTGAGTATGGGAGGTGTGCAGAAGGGAGGAGAATTATGGAGGCTATTTTAACAATCTAACCAGGATGATAAAAAGGTGCCAGCAGTCCCTAGCAGAAGTAACAAATGCCTTTATTTGAGAGTATTCCACAGTTGTGATCTCCTCAAACAGCTTACAGTTCCCAGAAGGAAGCTAGATAGGAAATAGTTAACGCCAACAGTAGCCTGGACCTTGAGCCGTTCCTCCAGTAATCAAAGAGTTGTCCTGTGAATAAGTACCTTTTTCCAAATTTCATATATCACAGAAGTTTGAGACAATGTTTTGACTTAATTCATGTTTCAAAACCCAAGAAGAAGATCTATTAAAGACATCAAGTTTCCCTTAGATATCTCTCAGATGGCCTCCTCAGATGCCATGGGCACTGGAATGGAAATAAATAAAATATAAAAGGTAAAAAGCTGTGAATTCCCTGGCTGTCCAGTGGTTAGGACTCTGCACTCTCACTGCTAAGGGCCTGGGTTCAATCCCTGGTTGGGGGACTAAGATCCCAGAAGCCATGCAGTGTGGCCAAAAAAAAAAAAAAAAAGGTAAAAAGCTAAGAAAGTGGTCTTTCTGGAGTTTCACTTAGGTACTGTTGGACACATAATTAAAAGAAGGTCCCTAGGGACTTCCCGGTGGCACAGTGGTTGAGAATCCACCTGCCAATGCAGGGGACACGGGTTCGATCCCTGGTCCAGGAAGATCCCACATGCCGTGGAACAACTAAGCCAGTGCACCACAACTACTGAGCCTGTGCTCTAGAGCCCATGAGCCACAATTACAGAGCCCACATGCTACCACTACTGAAGCCCGCGCGTCTAGAGCCTGTGCTCAGCAACAAGAGAAGCCACCGCAATGAGAAGCCAGCACACCGCAATGAGAAGCCAGCACACCGTAATGAAGAGTAGCCTCTGCTCGCCGCAACTAGAGAGAAGTCCACACGCAGCAATGAAGACCCAACGTAGCCATAAATAAATAAATAAATAAATAAATAAATAAAATTTTTTTAAAAAAAGAAGAAGGTCCCTAGTAGTCAAGTTCCTCTTGCTGCACCTAAGATAAAATTGCCAAGGATGTCTCATCTCACCACTCCTTTTCAACATCATACTGGAAGTCCTAGCTAATGGAATAAGACAAGAAAAAGAAATAAAATGTACACAGATTGAGAAGGAAGAAATAAAACTGTCTTTGTTTGCAGATGACATAATTGTCTATGTAAAAAATCTAAAAGAATTGACAAAAAACCTCCTGGAACTAATAAGCAATTATAGCAAAGTTGCAGGATACAAAGTTAATATACAAAAGATCAACTTGCTAGTGCAAGCATTACATCTATTGATCACATCCCTGCCTGATGGCAACTGAGATAACCCCAGGACTTACAGAGGATTGGTCTAGAAATAACACGTGCAATCACTGACATTTTTTGGAGATTTGCAATCATGAGCACAAGTGCTGTTCCTTATTAGACTTTCCTGACCTTCCTCAAGAAAGAGATTATCAATCAAATCAAAATAGATGAGTTTATTGTACATTTCCATGCCAAAGTACCAAACCTTTTATTCAGCAAAGGCAAATTTTCTGATCAGGAAGGAATGAGGTTAACAGACACCGTGAGCCACATCATATGCTTTTTACTTAACGATCAAGATATTTCATGGGTAAAAGCCCTATTTTGACCGTAGATACTTGTATTTAGAATGTTTACCATACTAATCCTCAAGCCGAGTATGTGATAAAACCCCAGTCAATTTTAATCTTCTAAAAACATTCTCTTAAAATGCAGGCATGTCTCAGAGATATTGCAGGTTCAGTTCCAGACCACCACAATAAAGTTAATATTGCAATAAAGCATGTCACCAGAATTTTTTGGTTTCCCAGTGTATATAAAAGTTATATTCACACTATACTGTCCTCTAGTAAGTGTACAATAGCATTATGTATAAAAATACAATATATATACCTTAATTTAAAAATACATTATTGTTAAAAAACGCTAACCATCACTTGAGCCTTCCGCGAGTTGTAATCTTTTTGCTGATGGGAGGGTGTTGCCTTGATGTTGATGGCTGCTGACTGATCAAAGTGGTAGTTGCTGAAGGTTGGAGTGACTGTGGCAATTTATTAAAATAAGACAATAAAATTTGTTGCATCAATTGACTCTTCCTTTCATGAAGAATTTCTCTGTAGCAGGCAATGCTGTTTAATAGCATTTTACCTACAGTAAAACTTCTTTCAAAATTGGAGTCAGGGGCTTCCCTGGTGGCGCAGTGGTTGCGCGTCCGCCTGCCGATGCAGGGGAACCGGGTTCGCGCCCCGGTCTGGGAGGATCCCACGTGCCGCGGAGCGGCTGGGCCCGTGGGCCATGGCC
>NW_021145596.1:3122-8060 GCF_002837175.3 Physeter macrocephalus
CCGTGGGCCATGGCCGCTGGGCCTGCGCGTCTGGAGCCTGTGCTCCGCAACGGGAGAGGCCACAACAGAGGGAGGCCCGCATACCACAAAAAAAAAAAAAAATTGGAGTCAATCCTCTCAAACCTTGCTGCTGCTTTATCAACTAAGTTTTTGTAATATTCTAAATCTTTGTCATTTCAATAATCTTCAGAACATCTTCACCAGGAGCAGATTCCATCTCAAGAAACACTTTATTTGCTCATCCATAAGAAGCAACTCCTCATCCGTGAAAAGGTTATCATGAGGTTGCTGCAGTTCAGTCACCTTTTCAGGCTGCACTTCTAATTCTAGATCTTTTGCTATTTCCACCACATCTGCAGTTACTTCCTCCACTGAAGTCTTGAAACCCTCACAGTCATCCATAAAGGTTGGAATCAACTTCTTCCAAACTCCTGTTAATGTGATATTTTGACCTCGTCCCATGAATCACAATGTTCTTAATGGCATCTAGAACAGCAAATCCTTTCCAGAAGGTTTTCAATTTACTTTGCCCAGATCTATCAGAAGAATCACTATCCACGGAAGCATAGCCTTACAAAATGTGTTTCTTAAATAATAAGACTTGAAAATCGAAATGTTACTTGGTCCAGGAGCTGCAGAATGGATGTTGTGTTAACAGGCATAAAAACAACATTAATCTCACTGTACATCTCCATCAGAGCTCTTGGATGACCAGGTGCATTGTCAAAGAGCAGTAATATTTTGAAAAGAATGGTTTTTTTCTGAAAGAGTAGGTCTCAACAGTGGGCTTAAAATATTCAGTAAACCATGTAAACAGATGTGCTGCCATCCAGCACATCTGTTTACAGCATCCATTTATAGAGCACAGGCTGAGTAGATTTAACAAAATTGTTAAGGGACCTAGTATTTTCAGAATGGTGAATGAGCACTGACTTCAACTTAAAGTCACCAGCTGCATTTGCCCCTAATGAGAGTCAGCCTGTCCTCCGAAGCTTTGAAGCCGGACATTGACTTCTTCTCTCTAGCTATGAAAGTCCTAGGTGGCATCTTCTTCTAATAGAAGGCTGTTTCATCTGCATTGAAAATCTGTTGTTTAGTGTAGCCACCTTCATTATCTTAGCTAGATCTTCTGGATAACTTGCTGCAGCTTCTACATCAGCACTTGCTGCTTCACCTTGCACTTTTATATTATGGAGATGGCTTCTTTCCTTAAACTTCACCAACCAATCTCTGCTAGCTTTAAACTTTTTTGCTGCAGCTTCCTCACCTCTCTCAGCCTTCACAGCATTGAAGAGAGTTGGGGATTTGCTCTGGATTAGGCTTTGGCTGAAGGGAATGTTGTGGCTGGTTTGATCTTCTGTCCAGACCACTAAAACTTTCTCCATATCACCAATAAGGCTGTTTCACTTTCTCATCATTCCTGTGTTCACTGGAGTAGCCCTTTTAATTTCCTTCAAGAACTTTTCCTTTGCAGTGACAACATGGCTATTTGGCACAAGAGGCCTAGCCTTTCTCACTAAGCTTAATGATTTCCAGCTTTTGATTTAAAATGACAGACATGTAATTCTTTCTTTTTTTTGACCACGCAGCATGGCCTGTGGGATCTTAGTTCCCCGACCAGGGATTGAACCCGGGCCCTCGGCAGTGAGAGTGCAGAATCCTAACCACTGGACCACCAGGGAATTCCCATGTGATTTTTTTCACTTGAACATGTAGAGGCCATTGTAGGGTTATTAATTGGCCTAATTTCAATATTGTTGTGTTTCAAGAAATAGGGAGGCCCTAGGAAAGGGAGAGAGACGGGGCAATGGCTGATTAGTGGAGAAATTACACCAGTAATCCCGCAACATTTATTGATTAAGTTTGCTGTCTTATAGGGGTGCGGTTTTTAGCACCCCAAAACAATTACAATAGTAACCTCAAATATCACTGATCACAAATCACCATAAAATATAACAATGAAAAAGTTTGAAATATTGCAAGAATTACCAAAATATGCCACAGAAATATGAAGTGAACAAATGCTATTGGAAAAATGGCACTGATAGACTTGCTCAACGTAGGGTTGCCACAAACCTTTGATTTGTAAAAAATGCAGTATCTGCGAAGCACAATAAAGCAAAGCGCAGTAAAACGACGTATTCCTGTACTGTTAATGCTACCGATTGGTGCTAAAAAAATTTTTAAGGCATTTTCAAAGCATTTCACAAAACGTGTCATTTAAAAAGCATGCATTATCACTAGAGAAAACCAGCTATGTGTGTACCTTTTCTCCCTAATAAAGTGTGTTTGTATATCTCCCCTTCTCAAGAGACTTTTGTCCCAGTTGCTTTCATTGTCAAGTAGAATGTGTTCAAGGAGAAAAATATTTAAAAGAAAAAGACTGAGGGAGTACTGATGAAATAAGAAAGGCAGAATGTTGATAGCTCTTGCATCTGGCTGATTAGTATTGTACATAGAGGTTCAGCAAACCAGTCTCTGCTAAACAAAAAAACAGACACTTCCTTCTGTGATTCTGCATGGTTCTTAGGAGAATGCCAGCACTCCTGGCAAGGCCAGGCCTTGCCAACTACACCAGGTCTCCCTCTCCCCTGCTTCCCCTGTACCTCCTTGCTCTGCTCTGAGACATTGGATTCTGGGCCATGTTTCCTCTCACCCCAGAGCTCCGGAACCTACTTTCCTACTGCCTGGAAACCTCTCCTCGCTCCCTAGTCTGGTTAGTGAGTACTCATTTTTCAGACCTAGGTACAAGCATCACTTCCTCCAGGAAGTCTTTCTTGAAAACACTGGCCAGATGAGAGTTTTACTTTCTTAATCTATCTTGTGGTTTTCCTTCCGAGCATTTCGCACAATTTTAATTTTACTTGTAATTAATAACAATAGCCAACATTTAATGAGCACTTTCTCAGTGCCAGGGGCTGTCCTAAGGACTTCAAGGGTATCTGCTCATTTGATTCTCTCAAGGCACAAAAAGTGGAAGAAACTCTCTCAAGGTCACAGAGTTGGTAAATGACAGAGGCAGGACCCAAACCGTCTGTCTGATTCCAGAGCTGACGTCTTAACCATTCTGCTCTGCTCCCTCCACATGTTGTCAATAATATGCATCTCCCCTACCAGGCTGTTTAATCCCTCGGTGGTAGATATTTAGTGTTATAGACTGAATTGTCAATAAGTCCAAATTCCCCAGATTCATGTGTTGAAGACTTATCCTCAATGTAACCGTATCTGAAAACAGGGCCTTTAAGGAGGGAATTAAGTTAAATGAGGTCCTAAGAACACGAACCTAATCCAATAGGACTGATAAATGAGTTTGTATTGTTTAAGGACTGATGGCCTTCTGTCTTAGTCTGTTTGGGCTGCTGTAGCAGAATACCAAAGACTGGGTAGATTATAAACAACAGAAATTTATTCTCACAGTTCTGGAAGCTGGGAAGTCCGAGATCAAGGCACTGGCAGATTTGGTATCTGGTGAGGGCCCACTTTCTGGTTTATATATAGATGGCTGTCTTCTCACTGTAAAATCACATGGCGGAAGGGGCAAGGGAGCTCTCTCTGAAGCCTCTTCTAAGGGCATTAATCCCATTCATAAGTGCTCCACCCTTATGACCTAATTACCTCCCAAAGGCCCTACCTCCAAATATCCTCACATCGAGGATGAGGTTTCAACCTATGAATCTGGTGTAGTTGGGGGTGTGGGAGGGGGCGGCACAAACATTCAGTTTAGGGCACCTTATCAGAAAAGGAAGAGACACCAGTAGTGTGCGTGCACAGAAGAAAGGCCATATGAGGACACAGTGAGAAGGCAGCTACCTGCAAGCCAAGGAGAGAGGTCTCAGGAGAAACGAACCCAGCTGGCACCTTGATTTTGAACTTCCAGCCTCCAGAACTGTGAGAAATAAGTTTGTATTGTTTAAGCCACCCAGCCTTTGGTATTTTGTTACAACAGCCCTAGCAGACTAATACATTCGGTCTCTTCTTGTTTGCCATTATATGTTTTGGACTAAGCACCATGCCTAGCACATAGTAGGTCCTCCAAAAATATACACTTAGGGGTGACCACCTTCTCTGAAAAGTCTTCCCTCACCCTTCTCCCTCCCCCAGCCCTGGCTTAAGAGCCCCTTCTGGGCTTTAGTTGCTACACTTTCCACTTGGCTCTGGAAGGATATGTTTTAAGGTCTAATTCCTTTCTATAAGGTTAAATCTTTTAATTTAAAGATTTTGAAGGGGCTAAGTCTTCCCGGGGCTTGGCACAGATGGCATATGCTCTCGGAGTTTAATACATATTTGAGTGAATGCATGTCTTCTGACCCCTACCCGTGAGGCCTGGTTCAAGACGACCTGAGTTCTAAGCAACATCTCTAAAGCCCTGTGCTTGGACACTGAGCCTCAAAAGTAATCATGGCGGACTTCCCTGGTGGTGCAGTGGTTAAGAATCCGCCTGCCAGTGCAGGGGACACGGGTTCGAGCCCTGGCCCGGGAAGAGCACACATGCCGCGGAGCAACTAAGCCCGCGAGCCACAACTATGAGCCCTTGTGCCACAACTACTGAAGCTCGCACGCCTAGAGCCCGTGCTCCACCACAAGAGAAGCCACCGCAATGAGAAGCCCGAACACCGCAACGAAGAGTAGCCCCCGCTCGCCACAACTAGAGAAAGCCCGCGCGCAGCAACGAAGACCCAACGTAGCCAAATAGAAATTAATTAATTAATTAATTATTTTAAAAAAGTAATCATGGCTTTGGGTTTCTCCAGAAATCAAAGCTTGGGTAAAGTCCGTTATGCTCTGAAAAGTACAGGGTCGTTTTTTTTTTTTTTTTTTTTTTTTGCGGTACACGGGCCTCTCACTGCCGTGGCCTCTCCAGTTGCAGAGCACAGGCTCTGGACGTGCAGGCCCAGCGGCCATGGCTCACGGGCCCAGCCGCTCTGTGGCATGTGGGAT